>NW_028300811.1:110201-125670 GCF_049724085.1 Artemia sp. Qi Xiang Cuo
TACTGACCCTACACTAGGCTTTGTCAATATCTGACGCTGATCTGACCACACATTACGCGGACCGTAAATGTCTGTAGCCGCATTCAAAATGTCCCGGCGATGCTTTGTTAGAGACTCCGATACAAAAATACCAGTAAATTATTCTGAACCTCGAAAATTCTTTGTTTTTTTTTTGTTTTTTTTTTTATTGTTTTTTTTTTTTTGGGGGGGGGGGCCTAATGTAACCATCTTTGGAGTCAGGACTGGAAAGCCATATTATTTTTCTGTAAAATTAAAAATACGTACATACATATGTTTGATTACAAGATCTTCGTAGTTGTTCAGAAAATAAGGCACATTGACTATTCAACGAGCGTTGTTTAATTTCAGATGTTAAATTGCAGCCAGCTGCTATTGTTTTTAGGGTATTGTCTAGAATCCGGTAAGTGCGCGATAAGTGAAGTTTTGTTAATGCAAATGAAATAAAACAAAATAGGGTAAAAATAAAATATTTCAGAAAAATTGCGGCCAGCTGCTATTGTTTTTAGGGTACTTGTCTAGAATCCGGTAAGTGCGCGATAAGTGAAGTTTTGTTAATGCAAATGAAATGACCTGTTCAAAGCGAAAGGACCTGTGTGTGATTTGTATTACATTATCTAAAACCTGTTACCTACAAAAGCGCAGTGACCTATTGAATGAAATTGGATATGATTTGTTGGACATAATTAATGAATAATGAACTTGATATTGAATGAAATTGGATACAATTTTTTGGATATTTGGACTGATGAACCGATCATGAGGTGATTCATAAGCTCACGTTGACCTACCTATTCAAAGTTAAGTGTAGTTTTTTGTCTATTTGATAATACATTTCAATGGTTCAGTTCAAAAAGGATGCTGTTGTTCTAGCAAAATTCAGAAGTTATCCACCATGGCCCTGCCGAGTGTTGGACATAATTAAGGCCAAGAACAATAAAATATCTTACGTTGTAGTTTGTTACGGAAGCCATGAAATCGTGACAACAGCCTCAGAGCTTTCGAACTTTGTTAGCATTTCAAAGGAGGCTAAGAAGAAAAATGAATTAGGCGTTGCGAACGCTTTTGCGGAATTAGCTGATTTTCCTCATAAGCATCTTGAGATTACTAGTTCGAGTTTACCAAATACATCGGTGAATTCAGTAAACTCTGTTTTATCGGACTTGGACACACTTAAATCCAGTATCCGGAATGATATTTAAAAAGAAGTTTGAAAAAACGTTGTAATGTCAAATAGTGCGGATTTGTTTAACTCTTTCGTTTCTCATATTCACGACTCTATACTCGTTCAGTATTCGACTAAGTTTGATGAGATTGAAAACAAACTACGGGCTCTTCAAAACGCAAACCTAGCCCTGGAAAATAGGGTTGAACAGCTTGAAGCACGTCTTGATGATATAGAGCAGGAAAAACGACTGAATCGGCTCGTATTTCATGGTGTTGACCACAGTGGGGGTCTTCCCATCTCTGAGTGTGTATTGAATGTGATTACAGATAAAATGCAAATTTCTGATTTTTCTTCGACCGCAATAGTTTCTGTATTTAAATTTCGAGCAAATTATACTAATTCGGACACCATTGTAAATGCAAAAAAACGTCCTTTGCCTGTGTTGGTTACGTTCAAGTCTGCTGAAATTGCAAGAAAAGTGTTTGCATGTAAGTCAAAGCTTGCTCGGTCGGGAATTTTTGTCATCGAGTACCTAACATCAAAAAAGAAACAGATTCTTGACTTGGCTAAGAGAAAGCTTGGAAACAGAAATGTTTGGTCGAATAACGGGACAATTTTTGGAAAAAACTCAATGGGAGAGATCCGTAAAATTCGAGCTATGGCTGAAGTGGTTCGTCTGCCGAATCTGACCATATAATTTTGTGTTTTGTAAATTTTGTTTTTTAATTGCTTGTATGTTTGTTTTCCCTTTTTTAGTTTATAGCCAAATTTTCCGTTCCTTTCGTTTTTTTTTTGTTTTTTTTTGTTTTTTTTCCCTTCTTCTTTCTGCCTATCAGTATTTTTTTTTTTCCGTAAAGGTAATCACCCTTTTCAATGAGTGCGAATATATATTATGACCCTTTGAATGAATTTGAACAAAACCGGTTTATTCTTGGAAGCCAAGCTCGTGACACACTTGCGGGGGGTGATGAATGTATAGATAATTTTTCGTTGAATTGTCGCTCTAGTAATTATGTGAATCCGAATAATCTTTATGAGTATTCAAATCCTGCGAGTGCAGAAAGAGTGATCGTTTTCTGGAATTGTCAAGGCTTAAGAACGGCATATTCTTCTTTATGTGAGATTTTAAGTTCGCTAGATAAGAAACCGTGCATTGTAAGCCTTTGTGAGACATTTGTTTCTAGCAAGTCACTGCCATGGGATTTTTCTTTCCCAGGATATATTTGCGAGCGAAGAGAACGGACAACCATTGAGCGGGGCGGTCTAGACCTTTTGATTAGTGAAGGTACCCAATATTGGGTTAGGGATGACCTTTCCCTGTGGCTTGAATGTAGGATCGAAACACTTTTCATTGAAATAAAAAATGAAGGGGAAAGGAACTTGATTTTGGGATTAATTTACAAAAATCTGTCATGTGATATTAGTTTTTTTCTTGATGAATTTGAACCATTGTTAGATAAAATTAATAATGAAAATAAAAACATATTTATGATGGGAGATTTTAATATAGATTTACTAAAAAGAGCGAATAGCTTAGATTTTGTTAATATGATGGTGTCACATGATAGTTTTCCTCTTGTGACTATTCCAACTCGGATTTCGCATCTCTTGGCATCTTTAATTGATAATTTTTTCGTTAATGGTGGATTGCTTGAAAGATCCCAAGCAGATGTGGTCGTGTCGGACGGCTCGGATCACCTTCTTTTAATAAGTAAAATAAAGCTAAATCAGTCAAAGGAAAATAAACGAAATGAAAGGACTTCGTTTTACCGTGAAATGAATAATAAAAACCTAAAGAGTTATGCAAATATGATGGATGAAACAAATATCTCGCGTGTAATAAAGGAAAAGTGTCCAAATACTGCATATGACGTATTCAGTGAGATAGTGACGAATGTAATGAATGAAACATGTCCCTTGCGAAGAATAAACCCTAGTAGAAATTTTCCTAAGAAACCATGGATATCAAAAGCTATTCTAGTTTTAATAAATCAGAAAAACAAACTTTATGTGAATTATTTAAAGGATCATTCAAAGGATAGTCTTATAAGTTTCAAAAGATTTCGGAATATTTTAAATTCAGTAAAATGGAATGCTCAGAAACTTTATTTACAAAATAAATTTCAGGAAAATCAAGGGAATATGAAAAATACATGAAAAACAATAAATAAACTTTTGGGTAAATTTCAGAGTAAGGAGGAGGCGAGAGTCATGGAGACAACAAGAGGTCGTCTTACTGATTCTCAAGACATGTCTGAATTTATCTGTGGTTATTTTGCAAATGAAGGAAAAAGACTGTGCGATCAAGCGCGGGCTAAACTACACACATCTGCGAGTTTTGGATCTGTCGTTAAAAGACAACCTGTAAGTCAGAATTCCTTTGAGTTGGCAAGGTATTCGGAACGGGAGGTGGCACGATTCTTGGGTACGATGAAGTCAAGCTCTAGCGGGATGGACGAGTTTCCCCTGAAACTCATAAAGGCCGCAAAAACGAGTGTCTTACCTGTGTTGACGCACCTCATCAACCTTTCTTTAGATCTTGGAGTCTTCCCGGAAGCACTAAAGATTGCAAGAGTGATTCCTCTTCATAAAGGAGGGAAAAAAGATGACCCATTGAATCGAAGACCTATATCTATTCTCCCATTTTTCTCTAAGTATATGAGAAAGTGGTACATGTCCAGTTAAGTTATTACATTGAAAAGAATAAAATTCTAATGGAAAATCAATTTGGGTTCAGAAAAGGGCTATCTACGGATATAGCAGTTCTGAAATTGGTTGATTGGATTAGTGATGCATTTGAAGCTGGTCTCATACCTGCAGCTGTGTTTTTAGATATGGAAAAAGGCGTTCGATACGGTGGACCACTCAGATCTTATTCAAGCTCTAGACTCGATTGGGGTGAAGGGTTCAAGTCTGGAGTGGTTTTAATCATATATAAACAAACGGTACAAGATAGTTAAGAATGGGTCATACTTATATTAAAAAAATAAAGTAGAGTGTGGGGTCCCTCAAAGGTCAATCATTGGACCTCTAATTTTAATTATTTTAATTAATCGAGTGAAACACTACCGGTCAGAGGCTGGTGTCATCCTGTTTGCAGATGAAACTTTGCTCTTTCTGGCAGCGCCTTCACTTGATGTTTTATATAATAAAATTCATGATGCAGTTTCTGAATTTCTAACTTTATGTCAGCAAAATATGTTAACCCTAAACTTTTCTAAAACTTTTTCATGATATTTTCTAGACTTTCTTCTAGTGCTGGAAATGACCATATCACGGTTCAAGAAAATGTGATAAAGAGAGTAGCAACAACGAAGTATTTGGGGTTTTTAATTGATGAAAACCTGTCGTGGAAAAACCATTCAAGTGCAATAGCTGAAAAATTAAGCAGATGCCTTGGGGTGATGCGAAGAATTAAAAATCTAGTCCCAAAAAAGATCCTGAAAATGATTTATTTTTCTATATTTTACCCATATATTAGCTACGGATGCTCTATATGGGCAAGTAATTTTGTTACATGTTTTAAAAGAGTACAAAAACTTCAGAATAGAGCTGTCAAATTATTATCTGAATTTGATGATTCTGATGAGGTTCCTGCCTATGAGCATTTTAAAAAGAATAAGTTCGAGATTACCAGGTCGCGATTTTCTCGTATAAATATTTGAATCAGCTGCTCACCCCTGCTTTTGAAAATATTTTTACTTTTAATAGAGACCTTCATGATCATAATACAAGAAAAGCTGATGACTTAACTCATGAGTTTAGGAGCACCACTCGGGCATCTTTTGTGATTCGCCATTATGGTCCCCATGTTTGGAATATATTGCCCGAGTGTGTGAAAAATGCGCCTAGTCTTCCGGCCTTCAAGTCACGGGCAAAGAAGTTTCTTTTATCTCGTGAGTGAATTTGGTGTTATGCCCACTCCAGGTTGTCATTCTATTTAAGGTATTTCCCCAATTTAGTTTGCTTTTTTTTCTTTTTCTTTTTTTTCTATCTACTTCTTGTCTTTTCCTCTTTCTCTCTTTTTTCCTTTATTCCTTCATCAGATAATTTTCTTGTGTGTTGAGTAGCAAGGTATAAATGTCATTTTAATTAGCTGAGAGTGATAACCTCGCTTGCCCTTTCAAGCTTATTGTCTTTCTTGGCAGGCGAAAGGCGAATAGTGTTTGTTTTCTTTTTTTAATAAATGTATATCTCTCATATCTCACTTGCCAAGTTTTTCGAATATCTTTCCCACAATCCGAGAATTTTCTGGAATAATAAAGGAATTCAGCCTTCTGGCATAAAGAATTGAAAACATTCCTGTAGTGTTTGAATTACTGAAGTTGTGCAGCATTCAAAGATGACTTCGCTGACTTTAGAGCTTTGCAAAGATTATTTTCTCTTCTTCAACTATTTAGAAGACCATGGTCTATCCATGGGTTAAGAAGAATAGATCTTTTTTACCTAGAAGTAGAGGGGAACTGAGCATATACATCAAAAATAGACTCCTTCACTGACTCATAAAAGGAATCAAACTTTAAACAAAAATCATTATCCTCACCAAAAATGTTCCCTGTCTTCTCAGCTAAATGGAATCTAAGGCGGATCAATTCATTCAAACCAAACCTAAAAGAAGCTGAAGCAGATGCTAGAGTGTCCCTATTCAATGTTTTTTCAAAGATAAAACTGGAAAATATAGGAAAATGGTCTGAAATATCGCTCACTACAACAGAATTCCGAACCAAATTAAGAGACGAAAAAATATTATCAATTAAAGACGCTGATGTATCAGTTACACGTGTCAGAATACAGGTTGTTGGTAGAACCCCAGCAGCGAGCATATCTGAGAAAAAATCTGTAGTAGAGGAAGCCATGTCAATTAGATTTAAGTTAAAGTCTCCCATTATTACAAGTTCACATGGGCGTCAGCCTATTAACTCCAAGACCTCATTAAGGACCTAAAGAAAAGAAGGGACAGATCCACTGGGAGATCTATAAACGTTACCAATTATCAAAACCTTATTTTTTAAATTAATTTCAATAAACTGGGATTCAAAAACCCCTTCGTCATTCCTTGACAGATCGCTTCGAACAGGATAGAGAAAAATGTCAGAAATATAAATTACTAGTCCACCCTTTGCCATCCTTCTGCAATTTAGTCGCTCCATTCTGTAACCGGGTTTATCTAAAAGCATTTCATTGCTAGAATTCAGTAAAGTCTCACATAATCCGATGACATCGGGTCACCCATAAAAAACTATCTGCCTCAACTGATCAATCGAGGAGCATAGACGCTGAGTAATAAGTTGAAGGACCGAAAAATGATTATCTTGTCTAGTAGCCGACTTTAAATCAGAAACATACTTACTATTAATTGATTGGGAAATATTTACGGAATGTCTTTTAAATTGACCAATAGAATTATTAATAATACTAAAAACATCTAAGGGGTTTCCTTGTTATTGAAGTAAACGCTCATAAAGAGAGTAAAAATCCCCAGAGCCTGAGTTAGAAAAATTCATATAACTTAAGAAGACTATGTATCAAACCTGCATCGCAACACACACAAAATAAAATAAACATATAAAATAACTAAGATGCTATAAATAAAAACAAAAAATAAATAAATAAATAAAATTACAGCAATCATACTGCAATACTGCAAGATACTAAACATACCTAAAAAAAACACACACAAAAAAACAGCTTATTTTTAAAAAACAGAGAAAAAAACGAAAACAAACAAACAAACAAATCATAACTTCTAATACTAAATGCAATCAGCAATAGACCTTATTTTCTTTATTATTTTCTTTATTACACTTTTAGGATATCGGGTGTCCTTACTAAAAAACTACTACATTAAAAAAAAAAATTAAATTTATCATACAACCTAAATTATTTCAACAGATACGCTAGCACTCACATAAACGATCCTTTTGAAATTCTGCTAATAACATCGATGCTCAAGGTAAAAGTTTGAATCAAACACTTTTAGGATATCGAGTGTCCCTACTAAAAAACTACTACATTAAAAAAAATAAATTAAATTTATCATACGACCTAAATTATTGCATCAGATATGCTAGCAATTATAAACGATCTTTTTGAAATTCTGCTAATAACATTGACGGTCAAGGTAAAAGTTTGAATCAAACACTTTTAGGATATCGAGTGTCCTTACTGAAAAACTACTGCATTAAAAAAAATAAATTAAATTTATCATACGATCTAAATTATTTCATCAGATACGCTAGCAATCATAAGAGATCCTTTAGAAATTCTGCTAACAACATCGATGCTCAAGGTAAAAGTTTGAATCAAGTACTCTAAGACACCCCGCTCCCATCCTTCTTTTTTTTAGAGCTATGATCACAATGAATGGTACCTGTTATCAGACAAAAACGCCAATTGCCAAGAAAAAAAAATGCATGTTGAATGTGCTTTCAAATAACCATCTGATCGAAAACATGTTTGTTATCGTTAACCATTTCCAAAGATGTAAGAAAATTGTGGAAAAAACTATTCTCTGGTTCAAATCTGAAACTTTAGTCTATTTTCTCATTAAAAAATAAAACTATTTCTATAAAATCTGAGCTAATAAGGGTTTTTGGCCGTAAACTCTAGTTTTTTTTTGTAAGAAAATTATGGAAAATACAATTCTCTGTTCAAATCTGAAACTTTAGTCTATTTTTGGATCGAAAAAAAACTATTTCTATAAAATCTGAGCTAATAAGGGTTTTTGGCCGTAAACTATAGTTTTTTTTGTAAGAAAATTATGGAAAATACAATTCTCTGGTTCAAATCTGAAACTTTAGTCTATTTTTGGATCGAAAAATAAAACTATTTCTATAAAATAAAACGATCCTTTTGAAATTCTTCTAACAACATCAATTCTCAAGGTAAAAGTTTGAATCAAACACTTAAAAACTACTACATTAAAACAAATAAATTAAATTTATGATACAACCTAAATTATTTCATCAGATACGCTAGCACTCATAAACGATCCTTTTGAAGTTCTGCTAACAACATCGATGCTCAAGGTAAAAGTTTGAATCAAACACTTTTAGGATATCGAGTGTCCTTACTAAAAAACTACTGCATTAAAAAAAAAAAAAATTTATCATACGACCTAAATTATTTCATCAGATACGCCAGCACTCATAAACGATCCTTTTGAAATTCTGCTAACAAGATCGATTCTCAAGGTAAAAGTTTAAATCAAGTACTCTAAGACACCTTGCTCCCATCCCTCCTTTTTTTAGAGCTATGATCGGAATGAATGGTACCTGTTATCAGACAAAAATGCCAATTGCAAAAAAAATAGCGCACGCCATGCTGAATGTGCTTTCAAAAGCCCATCTTGTCGAAAACATGTTTGTTATCGTTAACCATTTCCAAAGATGTAAGAAAATTATGGAAATATAATTCTCTGGTTCAAATCTGAAACTCTAGTCTATTTTCGGATCGAAAAATAAAACTATTTCTATAAAATCTGAGCTAATAAGGGTTTTTGGCCGTAAAATCTAGTTTTTTGTAAGAAAATTATGGAAAATACAATTCTCTGGTTCAAATCTGAAACTTTAGCCTATTTTTGGATCGAAAAATAAAACTATTTTTATAAAATCTGAGCTAATAAGGGTTTTTTGCCGTAAACTCTAGTTTTTTGTAAGAAAATTATGGAAAATACAATTCTCTGGTTCAAATCTGAAACTTTAGTCTATTTTCGGATCGAAAAATAAAACTATTTCTATAAAATCTGAGCTAATAAAGGTTTTTGGCCGTAAAATCTAGTTTTTTTTAAAGAAAATTATGGAAAATACAATTTTCTGGTTGAAATCTGAAACTTTAGTCTATTTTCGGATCGAAAAATAAAACTATTTGTATAAAATTTGAGCTAATAACGGTTTTTGGCCGTAAACTCTAGTTTCTTGTAAGAAAATTATGGAAAATACAATTCTCTGCTTCAAATCTGAAACTTTAGTCTATTTTCGGATCGAAAAATAAAACTATTTCTATGAAATCTGAGCTAAAAAGGGTTTTTGGCCGTAAACTCTAGTTTTTTGTAAGAAAATTATAGAAAATACAATTCTCTGGTTCAAATCTGAAAGTTTAGTCTATTTTCAGATCGAAAAATAAAACTATTTCTATAAAATTATCCATAAGTACATACCCTGAAAAGGTGTCAAGGAACGATTTTCTAACAAAAAACTAGAGTTTACGGTCAAAAACCCTTATTAGCTTAAATTTTTCACTAGCAACTCGCCCTCCACTATAACTTCGCTAATACATCCTTCTGCCATTCAGCCCACAGCCCAAAGAGACACCCACAGTCCAAAGAGACACAAACAGCCGAAAGAGACATACACTGTCCAAAAATACTCAAACAGCCCAAAGAGACACACATAGCCCAAAGAGACTTATACAGACCAAAAAGACTCAAACACTCCAAAAAGACACACAGTCCAAAGAGAAATACACATCTTAAAGAGACACACACATCGCAAAGAGACACCCACAGCTCAAAGAGACGCATACAGCCCAAAGAGACGCACATGGCCCAAACAGACGCAAACATCCAACAGAGACACACAAAGCCAAAAACGACACCAAACAGCCAAAGAGACACACACAGACCGAAAGGATTCAAACTGCCCAAAGAGACACACAACCTAAATAGACACACACAGCCAAAAGAGACACACACACAGGCTAAAGAGTCACACACAGCCCGAAGAGACACACAAAGCCCAAAGAGACACACACAGCCCAAAGAGACAAAAAACTCCCATACAGACACATACAGACCAAAAAGATTCAAACAGCCCAAAGAGACACACATAGCCCAAAGAGACACACACGGCCCTAAGAGACAAAAACAGCCAAAAGAAACACACACAGGCCAAAATGATTCAAACGGCCCAAAGAGACACACATAGCCCAAAGAAACACAAACAGTCCAAAGAGACACAAACAGCCCAAAGAGACAAACACAGACCAAAAAGATTCAAACAGCCCAAAGAGACACACACAGCCCCAAGAGACACATACAGACCAAAAAGACTCAAACACCCCAAAAAGACACACAGTCCAAAGAGACACACACAACCTAAAGAGACACACACACATCACAAAGAGACACCCACAGCCCAAAGAGACACATACAGCCGAAAGAGACGCACACATCCAACAGAGACACGCAAATCCCAAAACGACACAAACATCCGAAAGAGACACACACAGACCAAAAAGATTCAAACTGCCCAAAGAGACACACAGACAAAAGAGACAAACACAGACCAAAGATACATAAATAGGCAAAAGAAACGAAAACTTACCACACAGACAAAATCGGTAAAAATAAACACACGTATCCAAACGAAAATCCCACCGTCAAATTTGGAGCAAACAGTAACTATGCACCCAACCCGACTAGTAATATACGCACTGCACAAAGAGACACACATCGCTTAAAAAGAATCGAACAAATTTTGAGTTTGGGGGGGGGGAAGGATGGTTTCAAAAACATCTTCCCATAATATAAATTACCCCCTAAAGTCGATTCTGGTATTTGTAGCGCCCTATGTCCTTTTTATACAAAACTTTAATTTCCTCCCCCCCCCCAAAAAAAAAAATTGAATACGATTTGGATGTATATAAATTCTAAGTTTAGTGCACTTTTCTTTTAATTAACGATTTTAATAACAACTTTAATCTATATTTTTAACATGTCTTGAAACAGACAAAGACATGTGTTACTAATCTCAGTGATAACAAGAGCGCGTGATAACATGAGCGTGTGAAATTTGATCCCAAAACTGTCCCTTCCTTTGTAACACAAAAGCCTTTAGTTAGACCGGAAATTTTTTTTTGATAATTGAAAAAAAGGACATTTTTGAACGAAATAACTATTTCTAGAGAGCAGTGGGGATGGGTTTTTGTTTTGTTTACATAATAGAAAAAAAGCGTACTTTGCGTTTTCTAACGAGTATACTTATACTATTGTATGGGTTTGTATTGTTGGAGGGGGGAGGGGGGCTAAGTCCCCCTGAAATTTGAATTTAGTGGTAAAATGCCTTTTATTTGGAAATAAATTAAGAAATTCAGTAAACTATACTCACGTTGACAATAGAAGTATCCATTGTTTCAAAGTTAATAATATTCAGTGTACTATGTATGATATGTTAAATCATAATGAAAATTAAATTGTAATGTATGAACATTTTAAACAGAATCTCAAGGACGAATAAAAAACAGATGTTGACTCGAAAAACACTGGTTGAAAAAACTTGGAGTCGAAACAAAAACTTGTGTGGGGAATCCCCGTTCATACCGCTCTCTTTTTTTGCAATGTTTAGGAACTGGAGGGGAATTCCCGCTCGTTTGGAAAGGTACCAACGGGACATAAGCAAATAGCACGTAGTTTCATAACGTGTTTAATCACGTGTAGAGATCTCATAGAATAACAATGGAAGGAACATAGCGCTATAGAATAGCATGGGAGGGAACCTAAGCCCTTAGAATGGCATGGGAGGGAACATAAGCCCTTATAATAGCATAGGAAGGAACATAAGCCCTTATAATAGCATAGGAAGAAACATAGGCCATTACAATAGCATAGGAAGGAACATAGCCCTTATAATAGCATAGGAAGGAACATAAGCCCTTATAATAGCCTAGGAAGGAACATAGCGCTATAGAATAGCATGGGAGGAAACATAAGCCCTTAGAATAGCATGGGAGGGAACATAAGCCCTTATAATAGCATAGGAAGGAACATAAACCCTTATAATAGCATAGGAAGGAACATAGGCCCTTATAATAGCATAGGAAGGAACAAAAGTCTTTATAATAGCATAGGAAAGAACATAAGCCCTTATATTTGCATAGGAAGGAACATAGCGCTATAAAATAGCATGGGAGGGAACATAAGCCCTTAGAATAGCATGGGAGGGAACATAAGCCCTTAGAATAGCATAGGAAGGAACATAGTCGACTAGAATCCATAAGTACATGCTCTGGAAAGACGCCAAGGAACATAAGGCAAGCAAATCCATAAGTACATGCTCTGGAAATGTTTTTCCTATAGGGGCAAGCAAATAGCCTGGGAATGGCTATTGGAGCAAGCAAATAGCATGGTAATTCCTATTGGGGCAAGCAAAATGGAACCTAGGACTCTACTCTTAAGATCAGTAGAAATAAAATTTTCTGAAAGTTCCCTAAGAATTTTACGAAAAACACTTCTTAACAGACGTTTGGTATTTTCTTGGATAGGGCTATTATGGCAACTTTTACCACAACAACCAATAATTAGAACCCAAGTCCTAAAATTGGTCTCAATCAGGAACCCTTATCGCTATCTAAATTCACAAAGTGCAGAGATATTCAAAGAGAGGTGTTTATTGTTTAAAGTTCAGGATAGGTATGCCCATTTCATACGAAAACATTGATTGAAAACGAAAGTAGTCTTATCCAGAAAATAAATATCGTAGAAAATAAACATCACGACGTGAAAAAAATGATAAACCATCCAGTGGCGGATCCAGAGGGGGGGGGGGCGCGGGGTGTCCCCCTATAGGAGTCTAAAGTAGGGTAATTTAACTAATTAAAGCAAGTTTGCATTAATTAAACTTGCTCCAAACGTAAGTTTATCGGATCAACCTATTTTGCACCCCCTTCCCTAAAAAAAATCCTGGATCCACCCATGAAACCATCACACCTACTCCACCAGTTATTAGAAGAAGAAAAAATTCATTCTTTTCACAAATTTCACCATTCTCTCCGCCCCCTTTTTTGTAAAATCCTAAATAGGCTGATAAGTTGAGTCCACTGTATGTAAATAATAGAATAAGTCATAATTTGTATATAAATTAAGTCATACCTGTGAGATGGGACACTTGCAAACCACTTGGCTGGCTCACCAAGTTTTTTTCTGCTTTCGCAATTACGAATAATGCACTTGGTAACCATTTCTCATTGATTGACAAAATTGCACTAACCCGCTAATGCAGAAATAAGTGGGAGGAGCTTTTTGTTCGCACCGAGGATGAAGACCAGAAATGATCTGCGATAAACTTACTGGATAATTCTATAAACTGTGGTCAGTAGTATGCGGAAACCTGTTTATTAATAGCATGTTTGGCATTCAATGCTGTCTTTTATTGTGCACTTACCTGATTCTAGACAAGTACCGTTTTTAGTCTCGATGGTTCTATAATGGTTTCCTCTTGCATAGATACTTCCTCCAAATCTAGCAAATACTTTGGAAGTCTTGGTCTTCCACGTCTCACGTATATTTGTTTTAATTTTTCCTGCCCTTTTGCGAATTAATCCAACCAGGTCCTCTCTATTGCGGTTTTCCCCCACAACCCAAAAATTTTTTCAATCTTTTGGATAGAACCTGCTTAATTCCTATATATTTCGATTGAAGGACGCCTTGTTTGGGCCCGACGTCGGAAAGGCTAGTTAGCCTTACGGTCTCCTATTCAGATTCCTTGAGAAGTTCAGTTCAGTTAATTTAATTATAATATTACATAATACATACCATCAATTCAAGTGGTCGTCAAAGAAAGATATGAAAGCATTTGGAATGAGAAAAAGGTTAACCAAGTCTCAAGTCAAGGGAAATGGGAGATTTAATAACTTAGCCACTGACTTGAAACTAGTTGAAGAAATTGAGAAGTGTAGTTTCTGGCCCAATTGGGAAAAGGGGATATATGCTTCTCAAACTGGTTAAAAAAAGGCAGCAAAACAGTCTTGCACAAAAAAAATTATGACGTTCACCCCTCCTCCCCTCTGGGAATGGGACAATGAATACTGGCAGATAAATCATTCATCATTCTCGCACCATCGAACCCAAAATATCATTGTCTTTGTGTCTCAAAAGCAAAAAAAATCTTAAAGGAGAAATAAAAAAAAACAATTTGGATCACCTGCTATGAAACAACAGTAGGAATCCATATTTACATACTGTACGAACATCCATATATGGGCATTGAAGAGATTTAATGTCCTTGGTAAAAGCCTGAATGAGATTTAATGTCCTTGGTAAAAACTTGGGATCAGATTTAATGTCCTTGGTAAAAGTGTTATTTCTAGACCAATAAGATGCCTAGAATCCCTGTACGTACAAGACCACACTTGAAAAAAATTGAAGTGAAACACTAGTAATATAGCGTAACAATCAATTTTGTTAACATTCCTATTCAAATAGTAAGCACGATAACATACTTACTTCCGGATTGTGTCCTACTATAATTCTACTTTTTTTTGCATTTAAATACTTTATTTCCACATCAGTGGAACGGAAGCACTGGTGTATGGGGAATTTGGATATTTAGAGACCTACGGAGTTGATAATTTAACCGATCAGATATAAAAGAAGACCTAAATCTAAGGGATCTAGGAATATCACCATGGAGCTGAAGAAAAGCGAAAGAAGCACAGGAAAGAAAATAAAGTTTTTTAACACCAAATAACGGTTTAGTTGCCGAACGATTTACATCCTGGATAATATTTATAGCTTTATCCTAAGTATTCGAAGGCGGTTTGAGAAAAGAAAGGAAAGTAGACATCCATATGACTGGCCAATAGGAAAAATTCATCCTGGGTAAAAGCTGTTTTTTGCAGGATTAGGCTAGGTGCCAGTGAGTCTTTTGCAATAACGTTCACTGGGTTTAATGCTAGATAAGTAGGTGATGACGATTTATAAAGGTTTGGAAACGAATCCAATTCGGTAAATGCTTTATCAGCATCTTTTTCCGTTCCATTGCGAGCACTAGGGTTATCCGAAAGTAATTTCAAATTAGACTCTGGCACTTGGTGCTCAGAATGATCGCCGAAGCAAAAAAACTGTGTATCTCCAAATTCCTTTAGCACCAGTTTTTGACTGCAAAACAGTTGCCGGCCAAGGGGGGTAACTTTTGAAACTAGCGAGAACAATATCAAAAGGCTTGAATTTTGACATGAGCATAACAATGAAAATAAATAATTACTTATCTTTGAGTGGGCCAAGTAATCCTGTAATTTTCAAATAATTGCAGATAGTCCAAGTATTTCAATGCACGATGCAGATAATAATGGTGCTGAATACTAACTTAAAGCGACAATCCATAAATAATCCTTAAGCCGTAATCACAAACAAGTCACTTGTGCAATCAGATGTTAGCTTAATAAATTTCTTTTTACGCAAAAATAAATTGGCTCCGTGCCTAGGTTTATCCCTAGTTTTACATATAGTATTTGTTATTGGGAAGTATACAGACGTTTTCAGGGGAGATTTTTCTGGTAGAGGGGGGG
>NW_028300811.1:126170-215321 GCF_049724085.1 Artemia sp. Qi Xiang Cuo
GAACTTAGGAAATAAACCTTCTACTTCCAGAGGAGTAGAAATTTACGAAGGAAGGGTAGGAGCCGCACACGGGAAACAAACGAAATTAAAAGGGCAAGAATTTTTGAAAAATCAATACAAAAAGTTCGACCTTATTTCGCAAGAAAAATCGAAAAAGAAAAACTGGAAGAAACAGAGGAGAAAATAACGACACAGTCAGGCAGAACGGTTAAAAAAACTGACAGATGGAAATATCCCTAATTAATGTAAAGACAAATTTCAAATATAATAAATTTAACACCATAATAAATTTAACAGTGTGCAAGTAAAGTTAATCTAGTCAATATTAATGAAAAATAAATAATACGAGTGATGTCAAGACATTGTTGATCAGAGAGAATGGCCCAAAGTAGGAAGCTCGTGGTCGACTGAAAATGACAAGTGGTGTTGGACCACATTTTGTGGGAAACCCGGGAAGGAACTTAAAGCTCATGCAGGTTTTAATTTGTTGTGGGCATGCTTGATCTTGGATCTCCTATGAAAAATCAACCCATTTCCTAACCAATATGGATATTATCCAAAACAAGAAATTACCAGTACAGAAGCGTCTAATTATATGAAATATTTTGTTTTAGTGCAGATTGTAATTATTTTAGGCCTACACATAAAATAGGATACCAGTGTAATTACGTGCTGCACGCTTGTTTATTCATGTGTATCTTACTCGAGAAATATAATGTAAAATTAAATTGTATAACGATTACTATCTACGCTTTAAAGTTATATCTCAACCAGTCATAGAGTATCACGACCAGAATAAAGCTCGGGAGTCCTAACTTTACTTTCCTAACCTATCTAATCATAAAATATTTATTATGTTTTACGCCTACAAATCAGTTTTCTTTGGCCAATACTAAAAAATGATTACATAATAAGAAATAACCTAAGTAAAAGTTAAAGTGCCTTTGAAAAAAATATAATAATAACAGAACAGTAAACGAACGAATTTTGCAAAAAATGGGCACAATTAATGATAAATTAGTTCTAGAAACAAAAAATAAGATGATGCTTAAGAATATCATCATAATCCTCGTTTTTCACGCAGTGGCCCAAGATATTGTAAAACATGGAGTAATATCCAAGCATGAAAATTCATTGCTAGCTAGCCAAGATGCATGGAAGATCTTTATGAAATTGGACCCCAAACCCTTCGAGACCTTGTTTCAACAAGTAACAAGACTAGAAGGAAACACGAATGAACTCAAAGAATCGACCAATTTCTGGTGGAACATACTATTGGCCGTATGTTTCGTATTCGCGACTTCCCTGGCCATAAGAACCCTATTGACTTTCAATTACGGAAAAATCCTGAGACTAAGAAGCCGAAAACCAAGAGAAGAACACGGGGAAACAGCTTAAATACAGATGTTAAACCCGGAACCCAATGAAAACGTCTAAGCCAAGAAATAGGGAAGACATTAGAAAACGAGTGGGTATAAGGTCTCCACTCGTCCTCGCTATGTCTTTTTCCCTCATTGTAGTGTCGTTTACGTAAAACCGTGTGGTTATGACGCTGCAACATGCGTTTCTTAAACAGCACGGACGTGCGTGAACAATGCAGGCATGAAACATGTTGTAAAGTTAGACCTCAAAATTAACCATATAGCATAAACTCTGTTTAAATGATTCTTTTAAATCTGATGTAAAATTAAATGAGTGTTGAAAAAGTGTTGAACACGATAAAAATTTAGTTTTCTGTACTAATATTAGTGTATTTATTTAACTCAGTCTCATAGCGTAAAATTCATGTACCCGATCAATACGTGACTTATTTGTACTATAAGTATTTACTTTAAAGAACGCGTGATTCTGCCTCGATATTTTTATTACAGGAAGTGGATTGACACTTTGGATATCCAGCATTACAATGAGTTGCCCAGTGCAGATACAACCTAGTAGCATCTATTTTCATCGTACCTCAACCAACGAAGAGTACTCACCATACACGCCAGGCAATTTTCATCCCAGCTTCGTCTACGAAAACAACAGTTACCTTTGATCAAAGTTTCTTCGACCACAAACCATATTTCGTATCAGGTAACATTATATTTGAATCTCAGTATCCAGTGCTTTATCGGACTATATAATCACATAAATGCTGAGAACCCCATCGATCAGTACAAGATATAAATACATAAATATCGCCTTTGACAATCATTATGGACCCCAGAACCATTTGACTGCATAGTGATGATATTTGATGATCCCGAAAATTATTTATACAACGCAGATTCACGCGTCGGATCCCTTTCAATCCCTTTCAACCATCTCTCAGAATCCATCCTATCCCCTCTGGGTGGAAAGTTCATATCTCTGTTATGCCATAAATGTACGAGATAATTTCTGAAAAAAGGACCTGGAAACCAAATTTAACCCCAGTGATCAAGCCAAGGACAATATGCCCCTCCCACAAGTTAAAGACAATATTTTAAAGGAGTCACTATTGTTCGATGTCAACCCGTCCAAATCCAAAACTTCAGTTCCCTCGTGATTAACCTAGGAATCACCGCAAAGGTTGTTAACCTAGGATTAACCTATGAGTAACGTGATTAACCTAGGAATCATCACAAAAGAACAATTTTATACGAGAATACATTCTCTATGTGCCTCAAAATATCCCAAAAGATAAGGCACCCAGGTGAGAATGAACTCTGATGACATATTCCCACACCTGTAGTTGGAAGCATCATTTCCCAGTTGAAAATTAGAGAAAGCCTGTCGTGTGAACACAATCGTGCTTGAACTGTCCCATGAAGAAACCATAACGTAAGTGCTTCAAAAATTTTGCCAAGACGAAAAGAGTGAAGGAAAATAATTTACAACAGAAGGATTGAGTACGCTAGAAAGACTCGAAGGTAATGAAATAGATGTGAATTTACATATGTTACTTCTTAATAACTTCGACAACTCAAATATCCCAATATTCCATCATTAACTTTGCGTAGCAAAATATCCCCAGTGAAAGTGTTTTTATGTTATCAGTGAATATGGTAAACCCAATATTGTGTATTTTAAATCGTTTTTGTATGTAGTATTAGATGACTAGATAAAGTTATGTGTATCGTTGTCGAGCTATTCAATTAATGTAACGTAGATAGAAAGTAGTGTGCCATATAAAGAGCAAAAAAAAGCCTTGTAAAAAGTGAATTCAAAGAAAAAAAATCTTTAGTATAGTAGTTAGCCTAGAACCATGAATAATCTTAGTCTGGTAGACGAATTTTAGATATGGATGTAGAATAAAATAAGAAAAGTAATAGAGAAAATTTTTAGCACTCCTGATTAGGCGAAAATATAAACATGAAATAATTATTTAGAAGAAATAATTATTAAATTGCGAACATTGAACAGCCCAAAGGCAAGCAAGTCTTAATGACGGAACGTCATTTATTAATGGGACGGGTAATATTTACCATGAGCAAAATGCGATATATTTAAAATACCAAAATAAAGTTCTTTCCTTCTAAAGATAATTCCGACTTCCTATAATTAAGCTAAATCTAGTTTCAAAAATGAAAAGTCCTTAATCAGCAAAAGAGAAAAAAGATAACTGTTTGTGGAGCTCCTGTTGAAGTTGTAAAGAACTTCACTTATCTTGGCTCCCTTTTGTCTAATGACGGCTCTATAGAGGAAGAGGTACAGGTAGAGGAAGAGATAACAAACAGTTATCTTCTCAGGGGGAAAGACTGGGCTTTGGGGCTCAATTTCCCTTATTTTCGTCTTAAGCCAGTTTATTTTCAGCCCCTTTTTACTACCTCTTCCTCCAGGACTTCCAGAGAGTCAGTCAAATGGTCTCAGCAACGAGACCAAGATCACCTGGGAAGTCAGCATCCGCCAGAACGCGATCTCCAAACTGCAGATCAAAGGGCAGGAGATTTGCTGTTCGTGTCATGACATGGTCTGTCACGCAATTAAACAGTTTCGGGGTGGCGGTACACCCTTGTCGTACACCGGTTTTGATGCCGAATGTCGTGCTCCGTTTGCCGTTGACTTGGACGCAACCCACGGTCTCTTCGTAAAGCTTTTCAAACAACTTGCAGTATTTGTCCGGTAGACCAGTTGATCGAAGTATCAGCCAGAACGAGTTGCGATCCACCGAGTCAAACGCAGCCTTGAAGTCCACAAAGGCTACATATGCTTTCCTCCTGAATTCCTTCGTCTTCTCAATCAATTGGTACATGGTAAAAATATGGTCGACAGTGGATCTCCCAGGCATCAGCCCCGCCTGCTGGACTCTCCTCTTGCTTTTGATAATACTCGTGCATCTATCCAGGAGGGTCATAGCAAAGAGCTTTCCAGGCTCTGAAAGTAGCGATATGCCTCTGTAGTTCGAACAGATGCTCTTGCTCCCCTTTCTCTTCCATAAGGGCAGGATTATACCAGCTCGCCAGTCCTTCGGGATCCATTCTGTGCGCCGAACCAGAGAAAACAGCTTATGGAGCCAAAGTAGCATCGCCGGTCTGGCATACTTCAGGAGCTCAGCAGATGTTCCACATACGCCTGCCGCTTTGTTGTTTTACAAACGTTTTACTGCTGTGTAGACTTCTGATGACGTGAAAGGAGTTTCTGTGTCACTTGTCAGCAGTTCCTGAGTGCTGTGGCTAGGTTGATGAGTTCCTGATCAGTCTGAGCTACGGCTTTGGCGTTGAGGGGGCCCGAGAAGTGGTCTTTCAATCGACTGACCTGGGCAGCTTCGTCACTGAGCGGCTTGCCATCCACAGAGACAACAGACGCAACCGAGGGGGCTATGTCGCCGGCTAGATCACAGAGATGCTTATAGAGACTACCAACGTCACCTTTCTTAGCTGCACCCTCTAGCTCACATGCCTTCCTTTCCACAAACAGCTTCTTGTCTCGCTATATCAGTTTTTTGCATGACACCATTAAGGCTTCGATAGGTTGGCATGTCATTAAGTAACCTCACCTTGCGTCTCTGCTCTATGAGGTCAAGCGTATCCGACTGAATCCACGGTTTATTAGCACGCTTTTTCCGTCCAACATTTGCTGTCGCTGATTCCAAGACATTATTTTTGAACGAGAGCCTTGCGTTTTCACAACTTTCAAATGGCAGGAGTGCGTCGAAGTGGTTTGAGACATCAATAGCATATTTCGACCGTATCTTCTGATCACAGAGGCGAGAGACATCGATCTTGACTGGTCTTGGTTCTGAGCGATGGGCTTTGAGCCTTAGTCGCATGTTAGTGACGGTGAGGTGATGGTCAGTATTGCCAGTCTCGCCTGCCCTATACGTCCTGCAGTTACTGATCGAAGACCTCCATCTCTGTGACACGATGATGTAGTCGATAATTTTTTTTGGTATGGCTGTCGTTGCTGTACCACGTATATTTTTGAATGTCCTTCCTTGCAAACATCGTATTCGTAATCACAAGATTATGCTTGCTGCAGAGTTGTAGAAGCTTTAGACCATTGTCATTTAGGGAATCCGGAGTAACTGGTCCAATGACTTGTCATCATAAGTTTGGTTGTCGCTCACAGTTGCATTAAGATCACCCAGGAGAATTAAAATATCGTGCGGGGATATCTTACATAATTCATTCGTCAAGGCAGAGTAGAAAGTGTCCTTTGTTTCGATGTCAGCTTCGTTTGTTGGGGCATAACAAACAAGGACCGTCATTTTTCCTTGCTCGTGATTGAGTCGAAAATTAGTGATTCTATCCGAGACGGGAGTTATTGACAGCATACACTTCTTGTATTTGTCATAAAGAGCTAGACCGACTCTATTTCTTCTGGTGGTTGTCTGGCCAGACCAGACAAGGTGGTATCCCTCACCTCTGGGGTCATTTCCATTCCCTACTAGGTGGGTTTCTGTTATTGCAGCAATAGAGATGCGGAATCTCTTCAGTTCCATCGTCAGAAGCGTCTTAGCTCCGGAAAATTTTATGTCAATATATTCCAGGTGGCAATTTGGAGACCACCTTGGCCAAGAAGATTCAAACGCTGGTCATTTCTCAGTCCAGGGGCAAGCAAGGGTCGTGATGGGATAAAAGAAGGTTGGTCATCCGAGGCAGTTGCTAAACTGTTCATTGCAATGGGTCTCGGGTGGAGGGTTGCAAGGCCAAACAACCCTAGGCCTGGATTCTGAATAGAGCCAGGATTTACCTGGATACTGAGAATCCTGGGGTGGGCTCCATCCACCTCATGAGGTTGAGGCCACCCTGATCGGAGCGTTTAGTCAGGAGAAACCCCGTATACAGAGGTACGTGGTTAGCAGACATGGTCTGCATCATTCCGGACGAGCACCATTCACCTCCGATCCCTCAGGCAAGGGTTATAAGTTATACCCTGGGGGCATAAAAGGTTTTTCTTGAAAGCTTTGTTGTATAAACTTGAAAAATGGCGCAGTTGGTTAGCAATTCAAAGACTAGTGCCCTTTTTAATTGTTGAAAATGATTGAAGGGCAACTGATCCCCCTCTCATGCCCACCATTTCAACAAAGACATACAATCCAAAAATTTGTATAGCCATTTTGTTCAACGTAGGTGAATTTTTTTATAATTAGGTTTTTAATGCTGACCCGTCCCCCCCCCCCAACCGTCCTCAGGCCAAGGGGTGCAAGTTATGCCCTGGGGGCATATAAGGTTTTTATTGAAAGTGTTGTCATAGAAAATTCAAAAAGGGCTCATTCCATTGGAAATTGAAATGGCTAGTAGCCTTTTTAATAGTTGAGAGTAATTGGAGGGCAACTAACCCCCCTCTCACGCCCGCCATTTTCCTCAACACATACCGATCACAATTTTGAGATAGCCATTTTTTTTCAACGTAGTTGGAAGTTCTGGAAATTATGTATTTGAGGATGACAACCCCCTCAGAGGCCTCAGGGCAAGGGTTGTAAATTATGCCCTAGGGGCATATGAGGTTTTCATAGAAAATGTTGTCGTAAAACTTCAAAAAGGACTCATTCGATTGAAAATTGAAAGGGCTAGTGCCGTTTTTAATAGTTGAAAGTAATTAGAGGGCAACTAACACCCTCTCATGCCCACCCATTCCCCAAACACATCCAATCAAAATTTTGAGATATTCCTAAGTCTTTAATGATGACCCCCCCAACAGTCCTCAGGAAAAAGGTTGTAAGTTTTGCCATGGGGGCGTAAAAGGTTCTTATTGAAAGTGTTGTCGTAGAAAATTCAAAAAGGGCTCATTTCATTTGAAATTGCAAGGGCTAGTGCCCTTTTTAATAGTCAAAAGTGATTGGAGGGCAACTTACCCCCCTCTAACACCCACCATTTTCACAAACATATACAAATCAAAATTTTGAGATAGCCATTTTTTTTCAACGTACTTAAAAGTTCTGGAAATTAGGTCTTTTAGGATGACACACCCCTCAAAGCCCTCTGGGCAAGGGTTGTAAGTAATACCCTGGGGGCAGGTTTTTGTAGAAAGTGTTGTCGTAGAAACTTCAAAAAGGACTCATCAAAAAGTTCAAAACTTCAAAAGGGGCTCATTCAAATGGAAGGGCTAGTGCCCTTTTTAAACGAGCAGAAATTAATATGATTAGGGTTCTACACCCTATGCTTCCTAAAATCCATAATATAATTTGTCCTTTACTTAAAAAAATTCTTTTAAACGCTTTCACTTATAACTTTAAGAAAACCAAAATTAATTAAGATTTTAAGGAATAAATATCAGCATATTTATATTAAACATACAATGCATATTTTTTTGAGTAAATTTATTTCATTTTTTTTTCTGTAAAGTGCAAATCATATTCTGGATTTTAGGAAGCGAAGGGTTTAGAGCACATCTCAGATTAATTTCTGCTCTTTTTGAGTTTGACTTATTTTAATTTCTATTTGTTTTAAATTTAATTTATTTATTGATATTGATTTGTGGTATTTGTATGCTTGGTAGATTATTTAATTCTATTTTTGTTCATTTTTGGTTTAATGGAGTTCCTTAGGTTTTTTTAGATGCAATGGAAAATATTAGACAGCACTGTGAATATACTGAGGCATATTTCTTTGAAAATTCGTATATGAATATGGAAGGAGCAATTGCAGTTTACATAGCAGTAATAAAAATATATATATATATAAGCATATCTGCTTGTAACTACTAGAATCTAAAAACTAATTTCATTTTTATTGTAAGTTGATGTCATTTCTTCTTGTATTATGACGTCAGAATTATAAACTTTTTCATCTGAGGCAACGTCATAATATAGTGTTTTTCTATTTACGTCATAGTTCTAATAAATCTATGACGAAATTTATTATCTAGTATATAAAAATGTAGTTTTCTGTAAAACATTGATTTTGTTTTAAATATTTTTTTTTATCACAAAAGCACGTATTTTCAAGTGCTCAGCTATCTGAGTAGAAAAAAGGAAAAAAGATACTCTCGATGCAGAATTTCGTAGTTCAAGCAACTTTTCTTGTTTTTCAAGCCAATGAACTACATTTTGCTTTGTCATAATATAAGTACTGTAATCTTAACTACGACGGCACAATGGTAAGCATGCGTGCACGTAACTAGTGGCTATGATAGCTGACATTCATTAAAATTGGCCATAAAAATGAAGGTTTTAGTAGATAAATTGATTCTATTTATAAAATATTTTTTAACTACAAATAGCACTAGATCTAGCAATTTCCTTTAAAATCAACCATTGAACAGCCCTCTACGATTTTCCAGTGCCAAGCTATCAGTGGAAAAGAAAAAAAAAGAGCAAAAAGGATGCCGTTTAGGCAGAATGCTGTAGTAGCTGCCACTTTTCTTGATTTTCAAGCCAATATATTTCACTTGCTGTTCAAGCCATGCAACAGAAAGTTTTCTGCATAGGGGTTTCGAACAAGGTGGTTCTAATGGTGTACTGTTTGTTTTGATCTGTCTCTATTTTTAGGAGTTATGCGTTATTATATGTCTTAACATTGGACGTAATCGTCTCTTTCTAGGTTGCTACCTACCGCTGCAAACCGGATTCCTTTTAATACTTCAGGTACTATGGGCTAAAGTTTGTTCTTTATTGTAATTTATGTAATAATTAAAATGTGTCGTGGTTTTTACTTTACTAAATTCTATCTCTATATATTGATTTTTACAGAGTAACCAATTATAAATAACTACATCGTTATTTTTTTATAATTTCCTTTCAAATGAGCCATTAAACAGCTTTCTATGATGTTAAAGTGCCCTGCTAGCTGCAGGAGGAAACAGAAACCGTCAATGCAGAATATCGTTGTTCAAGCAAATTTTCTTGTTGTTCAAGTCAAAAGATTTTTCTTGCTATTCAAGCCATGGGAGGTAAGTTTTCTATATAGGGCTTTCGGACAAGGTGATTCTGATAGTCTATTTCTTGTTTTGATCTGACACTAATTTTAGAAGAAATGGGCTATTGTATTTCTTAGTATTGGACTTGATCGTCTCTTACTATGGTGCAAGCTAAAACTGTGACCCGTATTCTAAGCTACGGATGCAACCCGGATTTTTCTTAGTTGAAATAGTAAAAGATAAATCCCAAAAAGTCAGACACCTTAAAATATACGTCGGTAAAATATACGATAACTATACCTATTTGCTTTTATAATGTTAAAAAGCAAATCCTTCTTTGACAAAAAACTGTATCTTTGTATGCAAGATGGTGTTAAATTGGTATTATATCAATTAGTCTCCAGATTATGATATTATCTTGTCAAAATATAAATGTGTTACATAATAACGCATTTGATGATTTAGTCTTTGTCCAAATCGCATTTTAATTGGATATTTCATTTATTATGGGCTAGAGTTCGTTCTTTACTGTAATTTTCAAAAGATATTGCTCTTATATTAACTTGTCTAAAGATAAGAGTTTGTTGTACCATCATGTATCATGTATATAGTTATTTATTTAAATACTTTAATTACTATTGGCTATAGTTCGCTCTTTGATATAACAAGCTTGTCTTCTTTTCGAGAGCTATTGTGCTCCTAAACGTCCAACCAAAAAAGCACACACACAGCTTGGTCCAATTATCTTGATATTGGCTGGCTGAGAACAGAGTATTTAGAGAGCAGCTTCATTCTTTTGCTACACTTCCACCTGGAATGATCTTTCTGGGGAAGTTACCTCTAAAGCTTTCTCTACTGACTCTTTCAAAAGTATATTCAATAGTCATCGGATATATGAACCGGATATAACATAGTATCGGATATATGAACCTACACACGTGAAACATTATTGTTTAACTCATTTCATATTATCACTTTATAAAATATCGCATTATACAGTATGTTAATAGTGCTGGAGTTGGAAATTACACTGTTATATTTTTATAGAACCCCACAAAATCATCCGCTATGATACGAGTGCTCATTCAGATTGGTTTTATGGATATAAGATATTTATGTAAAACGGTAATTTAAACCTGCATGATAGAATTATATTGGAAAAATAAAAGTACGAAAAGTATTTACCAAGAATTACAGTCAATTTCGCATTTGTATTTCGTCTATTCCGTTTACTAAAAAAACAAAAATCAACACACTTTCTAGTTAGTTTTGAAGTTGACCATTGCTTAGGGAAGTGACACCTTAAAGTTTGAGAATAAGAGAATGGATTGTAAAAAAATTTCAAGGTTAATGGGTATTCTGCTAATATTTATAGTCAGTAATTTTATGCACTGCCTTATTCCATTCCTTTATTTTAATTCTTCATTTAATCTATATTGGCACTTTTGCCAAAGTTTTGTGATAGTAATGTTAGCTATCTCCATAGGAGCTATTATCGCATCCATTTTGATCTGGAAGGAAAAATATGGAAGGAAGGAATGTCTGGAAGGAATTTTTGCAGAGTCTTTATGCATAACTTCTGTGATTTGTTTTGTTTTTGCAGTACAGTTTCTTTTCCCAGATAGTGTCGAATACCGAAAAATCTTGAAATCAGAATTAAGAAATTCGGAACCTAATGTAACTTCCTGGATTGATGAAGTTCAAAAGAGTTTTTACTGCTGCAGCATTCAGTCCTTTGTAAAAAAAAACTGATGATATCCCTGATTATATACCATTTAGCCACTGGAACAGTAATTTTACTAAAACAGAAGTGTTAGAATCGTGCTGCAAAATGCGAAATGAAACTATACCTGCATGGGTGTATCGACCCAACATCAAAAATACAGTCATGAATTGTAACAGATCAACCGAGCCGAATAAGCAGCAGCTGGAAATTCATCCTCCAATTTTTTCTGATGAAGAGGAAAATCCTGAAGAGGAAAATCCTGAAGAGAAAGAAAAAACAGAAGAAGTGAAAGAAGAAAGATTCAAATGCAGCAAAGATACAAATCCTGTGACAACCTACACAATCGGCTGTGATGAGAATTTGGACCGGTTTATGGCATCTAAAAGACAATTGACTTTTTTGATCCAGTGGTTCTTCTCGATTATCATTACAATTGCAATACTTCCCTTTTTTTATATTTCTTTTTGTCCAGCCAATTTTTCAGACGAAAAAGATAGTGATGATAGTGGAGCCAGAGATTTTTTAGTACTTTCATAAGAGCTATTTATTCTAATTAACGGCCTTTGTGATTAAGCGATCAGTTTTAAAGAATTGGAACAAAATTAAAACTTTCGCTTAAAGAGCAAGGTATTGACTAGGGGTGAACCCCCTAATATACTTATTAAAAATATATGAATATAGAAGTTCGTTACGTAAGTTAATTCGTAAGCTACGTATATTTATTACTAATAAAAACGTTCGTAAATAAAATTAAACAATTTTCTATAAATCAATTTAACCAAATAAAATTAAATTAATATGAAAATTTTGTTTTAATTATTAATGTACTTTGAGCAAAGATCAAAACCTGCATTTATTCAAAAACGTTAAAAAATTAAATAAAAAAACAAGTTTTTTTTAACTGAAAGTAAGGAACGACGTAAAAACTTAAAACGAACAGAAATTTTTCCGCATATGAAAGAGGCTGTCCCCTCCTCAAAGCCTTGCTTTTAACGCTAAAGTTGGACTTTCTCGCAACTCTATTTTTATTAAACAATAAAAAACATTAGCGTAAAGAGCGAGGCATTGAGGAGGGGACAGCCCCTTTCATATACGGAATAATTTGTGTTCATTTTAAGTTTTAATGTCTATATATGTAAGAGAGTAACAATGGGAGGCATGATTTAGCTACAAATAAGCATACGGTAATTAACCGAATTATAGATATAGGGCCGCTGTCAACCTAAATAACGGAAGCAGGCCTCAGTCATTATATGAACTGAAAATTCTGCAAAAAAATTAACCAATCGAAAATAATTCAAACAAACAATAATGGTAAATTGATAGACTCGCTTACATGTTCCTCCGAACAAAACCACAAACTCTAATGCATTCCAAAAATTACAAAAGTCAAAACGGCGAAATTTGGCCATCCCCAGCCTTACCCCCGTGCATTTTCGTTCGTTTTAAATCAAAAAGGCATGTACCAACCAATTAATACAAAAAAAATACCTTTAATACCGGTAGAAGGCGCAGTTGTTACATTAGGATTATCTAGTTACCCTAGCATGCAACATGTGTACTAGTTGGCCTCCACTCAAATACAAAGAATACAGCAAAAAATAAGGGGCCTACATAATCATAATCAAAACCCGCAACTTCCAAACATATTTGAGACCAGTAATTTACAATAGAATTGCCAAATCACATAAGCATAATGGCCTCGAGTTAAATCGCCATCACTTTTCATCTCTTCAAAAAAAAAAACATTTGAACCGTGTGAACTGCACATCTATAATCAATAGTCTTGTCGCTTAAAAAACTAAGGATTGGCTTACCATACCAAAAGATTTCTCAAATATCAAGACCCCCGCTGCAAAAAAAAAGCTTGCCATCAAAAATTGATATCTACGATATATCCTTAATTACATACTTAGTCGTATATTGCTCATAAAGTGGTTTGGCATAACAAAAAATAAATAAAATAACACAAAGTTCCGTTCCAAAATCTAAGTGAATAAAGGAAATTAATTGCTAAAAAAAAAAAATTGATGTAAAACGAAAATTTCAGTAACCTTAAAAAAACGTAAAAATAGTTCGCAAGAAAAATGTAAAAAAAAAATCCTATATAAAATCCCTATAGAACTTAAGGATAAACCAAAATTGTAGAACTTAAAATACTAAATTCGATGGGTAGACTTCAGCCTACAGAAACGTAATAGGACATTTTAGTAAGGGATAAGTCCATTCGTAGAAACTAAAGATTTCTCTTTTGTTTCCTCTTTTAGAAGTCTCGACATCCTTTTTCAGATAGTTGAGCTTATATTGGTCATAAATTGACGTAGTATAATCAAGAACATATAAAATAAATATAGAATTCTCTTTCAAAAAGAAAAGTCTCGTCTAAAATTCAACGTAAAATAACCTTAAGTGAAAAGTAAACCAAAATTGTAAAATTTAAATACCGATCTCGTGCATAAATTTTGACCCCTAGAGATGCCATATAATCCATAATAGGAGGCGTGTCCCCAGACACAAATACGAAAACCAAAAAAACATACAAAAACCAAAAAAAAGGAGACTTTTATCATCGAACATCTTAAACAATTTGTTTGATTTAATTCCTGTAATGGCGTAGTCGAACGATAATTAACATATCTTTAAGCCCGGTATGATAAAACCATAAATAATATTGCTTCGACAAGTAATCTCCGTAATATAGAACCTGATTTCGTATCATTGGTGCAGGTTAAACAGCTTGAATGACAAAATAAACCTTCCTTAGTCAAGAAAATACGCAAATAGTTAACAAAAAACAAAAACTATAACCAACGTCTAAGGTAATTAAACCAGTAATTATATGACTATTAACAATACTGACGTTATTGCCACACAGCCGCTAAGGGAAGAATAAAACCAATCGTCAAAAAAACCGCCAATTGTATCAATAATTATAACTAGAAATTTTCCTAGAAAAAGCCGTAGCGATAAAAAAAAAGAAAAATAGAGCCGCAAGACTAGAATAGCAAAAGTGGCAAACCTTGCAATAAATCCATTCGCCAATTATCCAAGAGTCAACTATACGCTATATGCATATATATGTTTGAACCCTAAAATATTCCAATTGCAGAAAAAATATAAAAAAAAAATGAAACATGCCAAGGCGTATAACTAATGTAGAGTCTCGTTAACAGTGGCAAATTTATTCTGCCTCCAATGATAATCAATAAGCCTCAAAGGAGGACATTCGCAAGAAAAAAAAAGGAAACCTATTTGACAACCAAAATATAAGGAACCGTAAGAAATAGGCAAGTTTCAGCCTAACCCTGGAGTAGGAAAAAGAGAAAAAAAAATAATAACATCCTTTTGCAAAAAAAATTAATTAAAAATGAGACCAATATAATTCTGCCTTGATGCGACCTAGAAACTTCCAAATAATGACCACAGACCAAATAATGAAACGATAAAAAAAAAATTTTCTTTCAAAACAATTATCGCGTACACCTGCAGGAAACAATACTTAATAATTTTTACTAACCTTATGAACGAGCCACGGCCTTTAGTCAAAGTTAATCCCTATTCCCCCCAATAAGGAATATAATACAGTGAATCACCTTATTTACAAAAGCTAAAGTTTTGTACACTAAGGAACAAAATTAACAAAACTAAAATTAACAGTTAGACAATGAGCATATATATGAAAAATTCAAGGGTAGACTCTAAAAAAATCAAGCGAAAGTCAAGGCGTAAAGGAGAGCAAGTAAATAATCTTAACATCTGCGAAATACTCTTGCCCTTTGCTCTGAAACATGCTTCAAAGACCCTAAATTAATATGGATAAATTATCGAACTTTCTCCCTGAATCAAACTCTTACAAAAGGATAACCTACTAAAGATTATCGCCATAAAATGCCAAAAAGAAAAAGAACCACGGATACATAAGTAATGTTCTAATAAATTTATGAACCCCCCCCCTCAGTTGTGCGGTATCATCGTGGCATCAAGGTCTGGCATCAACGAATGTATTTTAATTTCCACCTGGGAAATACAAAGAAATTAAATTCATATGGCTTGTGACGAGCTACGAAACTCTTATATAATACCGCGTGGGATAATAAATATCTCTACCACGTGGCGTTAACTCCGCCACAGGGGAAGAATGATTTGACACCTTAAAAGTAAATGAGTTACACTTCAACTCGTGTAACTCCCAATTAACAAAGGATTTACAAAGCTGATGAAAGTGGAAGAATAGATAATTAAATAAAATATAAAGGTAAATGAAAAAAAAGGCATTACAGCCTAATAGCTGAATTTTTGGAAAGTAAAAAAAAAAAAAAAAAAACCTGTATAAACAAAAACCTATATCCTCAAGAAATGGGCCCTAATGAAATTAATTAAAACTAAAATTTAAAAGTAAGAGTTTGCCTCGTTATTTATAGGTTATTTAAGAAAATTTTTTTTTGTTGCAAATAAGGACCCAACAAGTAAAGAAATTGAATGCCACATTAAATTACAATAGAAAACTTTAGAGTTCCCTCAATCCGATCGACAGATATCGCACTAATTGAAATATGCTAACCTGTAATATAATACAGTCCTTTCCTTAACGATTCAAACTCGAAAGCCCACTCAGCCCATGTAAAAGATACTTTTGGGAAAAAAACACCAGTAGTAAGACCTCATGTACTTCATACGGTAAAAAAAAAATTTTTTTTCCTTTATTTCAAAAAATCACACTTAAACAAAGCGAGGCATACTTTTAGCCGAAGAATCAGTAGTAACATCCCTTGCACTTCTAATGTAACAAAATTTTTTTTTCTCTTTCGGCAATTAATAAAAGCTCAATATACATGGCAATTCTAATTCATAAAAGCAAAATAAAATAGTCAGCGAACAATCCCACGAAATGCTCTAGAAATGGAATAAAAGCAATAATTCAAATGTCTATATAATATACGATAATGAAGATGGATCAACCCCCAACCATAGAGAGTTAGAGCCAAGGATGAGCATGGTGTATATTATCCCGCCGTGCAATCACTTGACTTTCACCCCCTGTGAAAAAAAAGAAAGAGTTATATGTCATCAGTCATGTTATATGTCAGTTATATGTCATCAGTCAATGAATCAGTCATGATTCATTGCTCAACCGGTTAAGACCGTATTTCTTGCTATCGCCCACTCTATGAATCACGTAATGAAATGAATGACGATGGATTATTGCTAAATTATCTGCATGCTGTGATATAATGAAAACTTTGTACAATCTGCTAAAGACAATCTGAAAATACAAGCCTTTCCCTAAATAAAACTCAACAACGGAAATGATTAGCTGTTATTCCTCCAAAGTGATTTAAGGCTCAAATTATTCGTGATATGAGATTAAAGGAATAGTACAGTGGGGAAAAAGGACTGATTTAGGACTGGTGGCCTCTTCTTTTGCCAGTAAGTCAATTTTAGCTATTACTAAGTTAAGATGGGCAAGAAAAAAAAAATAAAAGGACTCGTCCAGATATTGATTATAGTGAGGATATTGCTACAAGTACCCCAAATACGTCAGGAAATCCAGATATTCGGAAGCTAGTGACAACTCAGGTTTCATTAATGACCCTATCAGAGGACATAGCAAAGATGGTGGACATTATGCGTGAAACTCATAGCTCAGTCCAATCAATTGAACAGCGATTCATTGTAGTAGAAAATAGAATAAAAGCAATTGAATCAGAGTAATTAGCCTTAAGGTCTGAATTCTCCGGGATTAAGTCTTGTACAGATGCTGTAGAAAATGACATTTCTTTGCTGAAAAATGATAATTTTGACCTGCAGTCAGAAGTTAAATATTTTAAAGACACGACCCTATGTATGTCTGATAGGCTTATGGCTGCAGAGTATCAGCCTAACGAAAATAATGTGGTTGTATGGAATGCAGTCTGTGAGGATGAAGATCAAGCCAAACATATGTTTACCGAGATATGTACGGATGGACTAAATTTAACAGTGATATCCCATTTTTCAGTTGTTGCAATAAAAAAGCATAAGAAATATTTTAAGGTTAATGTAAAAAACCGTGGAAACAATGTTGAAATCCTTAAAAATGGAAAGAACCTTAAAGGGAGAAAGATAGCAAAGCAGAGAAACATTTATTTGAATGATGATGCCCCATTTTCTGTAAGAGAGGCAAGAAAAAAATTATATGAAAAAAATTGCGTCTTAAAGCGATGAGTAGCCTATCATTTCATGGATATCAAACACAGTTTCATCATATCTTCAGTTTGAACGTCCGGGTGGTACGAAAGTGAAGTTTACGTGTGATGAATGGATTGAGGAACTAGCACTTAAGCCTCCTCCCTCCACAGCTTCCAGAGGTGCTAAAAAATGAGTGTTTTATTGAATGTGTTTAGTTTACTTATTGGTTAATTATCTTTTCTTTTTCGCTTGGTTTAATCAAATAGATACGGAAAAGTTGATAGTGATGAATTTGAAATGTTTGGGTTAATGTTAATGATAATTTTTATTTTTGAGTAAATAGTTTAAAATGTTTGTTAATGTGAAATTATTTTGAGTGGGTGGGAGCGGGCTGATGTCTTTTTGAATGGTTTTGCTTTGTGCCATGAAGCTTGCAATAATGTGCTTTTTTAAATTGTATATCCGCTTTGCCGGAATATATTTTGTTATTTTTTTTTGTATTTATCTAGGTCTAGATATATGTTTAGTAGATCATGATTTTTTTTGCCACCGCCACCCTCTACCGTCACATACATTAATTTTTATTGATGATGGTTAGAGATATCGTTTTTCCTCCTGGGAACAGTAATGTCCTGCAACTTGAAAGTCAAAGGGTTGATATTTCCAGCCAGTTTAATGAAAGAATAAATAGAAATTTAGATATTAATGCCACTGAGATTTTCACAAATGAACCATCAAGGTATATTTTTAAAGAGGAAGCACTACCCTTGTATTGTGATAGGGGCCATTTTGGCCTAAACATTTTTCATTTGAATTGTCAGGGATTGAATTCTGCGCATAATTTTTTATCGGAATTAATAAATACTGATGTCTTTCAGGTGATCGCTTTAACTCAAACGTGGTTAAATGATAACAGCTGGCGAATGCTACATATCACTGGTTACAATTTATGTGTAAGGAATCACAAGTATTACCAACACAGAGGCCTATCAGCTTACATTCAGGCTGATTGTAAGGTTTCAATAAGAAAAGATCTTACAATATATAGAGAGAAAGTTTGTGAGTGTTTTGTTTTACATATAACTAGAGAGAATTTGAATTTTTGTATTGTTGTAGTATATAGACCTCCACAAAGCCTGCTCCAAGACTTTATGGACCTATTTGAAGAACAATTAATGAAACTTCTGATTAACTCTATGCCATGTTTTATTATGAGGGATTCTAATATTGACCTTATTGATCAGTCATCTGCTAGCACTGAATTTATTAATAGAAGTTTATCCAATGGGTTGCATCCTTGTATAAATATCCCTACAAGAATTACAGGAACATCAGCTAAGCTTCTGGATAATATCCTTTCTAATATACCCTTGAGTGTTCCCAGGGTCCTTATCAACGATGTATCTGACCACTTTGGAGTTTCAGCTAGCTTTAGAACTGTCACGAAGGTGGTTAAAGGCAAAAACTCAAGGATTCCAGTGATCAGTAAAAGTGCGATGGTAAAACTTAATAATGATATAGAAAAGGTGGATTGGTACGATGTTCTAGGCGAAGTTAAGGACGCAAATTCAAAGTTTGTTTTATTTTATGAAAAGTTGCAGAGCTTGATAAGTCAAGTAGTCATATTGAAACCGTTTAATAGAAAGCACTCAAGTAAAAAACCTTGGATTGGTCCTGTGATTTTGAAGCAAATAAATGTAAGAGATAAATTGTTTAGAGCTCAAATGATTAACCCGACACAAGAAAATAAGCAATTATATAAAATTTATCGAAATAGGTGGAATACAATTTTAAGAAATGAAAAAAAGAAATATTTTGAGAAAAATTTTAAGGAGGGCGAATGATGCCCTAAGAAAACATTGGGACTAATAAAAGAACTGATTTGATTAAAAATAAATAGTGTACATGATGAATTAATTAGTGTAATGGGAAAAACTTTGAATTCTGAGAAGGACATTTACAATGATTTTCTGATTTATTTTTCAAATATTGGTCTGAATTTAGCTATGTCAGTTGTGCCTGATAGTGGTGACCCATCGTCCGAGTCCTTACTGAGGGACCCAATTGATGTGTCTCTTCACCTTAGACTTCTAACGGTTGATGAAATTAAAAAAATTATTTATGGGTTGCGTAGTAATTCATCTGGTAGCGATCATATTACTCCAAAAACACTTAAATGTATTTTTCCTGTTATAACTGAAGTTTTATGTGTGTTAATTAATGAGTGTTTTCGTCAAGGAAAATTCCCAGATTTTTTTAAAGTTGCCCGTATAATCCCAATTCATAAGGGTGGCATTCAAAATGACCCAGGAATTTATAGACCGATATCTGTTTTATCCATTATTTCCTGTGTTTTAGAGAAGTGTTTTAGTATTAGAATGATGAGTTTTTTTGGAGGATCATAAGTTACTGGTAGAGACACAATTTGGGTTCAGTAGAAAAAGGACAACGGAACAGGCGATGATTTATTTGACAACTATTATTAATGATGTATTAGATAAAGGTTTCAAAATAGGTGCTATATTTTTAGATCTGATGAAAGCTTTCGATACTGTGGATCATGAGCTTCTACTTAAGAAGTGTGAGGTGTATGGTTTGAGGGGTAAATCATTAAATTTTTTAAGAAGTTTTTTAAGTAATCGTTATCAGTATGTCCAACTAAATGATACTTCTTCCGAAAGAAAGCGTATTGAAATAGGTGTTCCGCAAGGATCAGTTCTCGGTCCTATATTATTCTTGATATTTATTAATGATTTACCAAATTGTCTAAATAATTTTTGCTATAGAATAAATGAACTAACGGTAAACCCGACTAATGAAACGGTTTCACTTTTTGCTGATGACACAACAGCCATTAGCACAGCTAAGACAGCAGAGCTGCTGCAGATTTCCACGAAGGAATCAGTTAATAGAATTACAGCATGGCTGAGGGTAAATAAATTAAGGATTAACATGGCTAAGTCTAACTTTATTATTTTCTCGCGATCATCAAACCTTTACCCATGGATCAAGGAATTAGATATGCCCAATGGCGTTATAAAACGGACTGCGTCTTTTAAATACCTTGGGATTGTAATAGATGAAACTCTTATCTTTTAAGGAACATGTTACTTTAACTAGCAAAATTCTGGCAAGAAATCTCGGTATAATGAAGAAAGTCCATCATTGTTTTCTCAAATCTGTCCTTCGCCATCTTTATTTTTCTTTAATAGACCCGTCTATACTTTATTGTTCAAGTATTTGGCTCTCTACTTTTTCTTCTACCCTAAAACCAATAAGACTTCTACAAAATCATGCAGTAAGAATTTTAGCCGGTATATCTCCACGTATGTCTGTTCGAGAAATTTACCCAACTTTAAAAATTTTGCCGGCTGCAGGCCTTCGTGAATTCTATGTATTGTGGTTTATTTTTTGACTGCAGCAGGATGCTCAGCCTCGTTGTTTTGGTGATTTATTGTCCATTAGGTCTACTGTTCATTCTCATGATACAAGGGGTAGCGCGGACTTCTGTGTACCTAGAGGTATATCTTCCCGTTCATGTTTTTCTGTTTTTTATAGAGGTACACGGAAATAGAATAGTTTGAATAGTGATATTAAGACTATTGGTGACCCCAGTATTTTTAGAAAAATCATTAAGGAACTGCTTTTTGCTGAATATGAGTTTTGACTGATTAATTGATTTATTTATTGTGGGGTTTTGTTTATCTGATGTTCCCAGAGGATGTATAATATATGATATTATTTTGTATTTATTGTTTAGTGTGATGGTATTAGGGGTGTCGGTGGCCAAGTGTTCTTTGTTTTAAGGATTTTGTTTTCTCTACCTCCCCCACGGACAAGCTTCTCTTTTTAGGGGAGGCAGCAATAATTTTTTGTTTATATGTTTTTTTTTCAATAAATCCTTCTTCTTCTTCTTCTTTCTTCTTATTTTTGCCTCTGATAAGTTTTGTTTTGGAAGTGGTTGCAAATGTGCTCTACTTTACTACTGTCTTATAGAGACTTTTTTTTAATCTTTTAATCGGAATTCATCTTAAGAGTTCCTGATCCCAGTCAGAAAAGTAACAAATGACGTATGGTGTTATCCCTGATATAAACAAATAAAATTTGACAATAACGCAATTGACAACCCTGATTTGAAACAAAAGGAGCCAACTAGATTCACTCAAGAACTCAGTTAATTTTTCAGCCACCTTTCCCTCTTTTACGCATAAATGATTATTGATAATTACACTATTCTAAATACATTTTGCGCGCCAAAAAGTTTAGCTAGAGTGGTACTCCTTTAAAAATGGTTTTCGGAAAAACATAGCATAATTAATTTCTTTTAAAATTTAAAATTTCTTTTAAAATTCTTTTAAAATTTTTAAATTTACCACTTAGTAAATTACTTGGACAATGTCTTGTAGTTAATTTACACATTTCCTCAGTGGTAGCACCAAATTCATTACGAAATTAAACTAAACACGCCACGACCCCGGTCTGTGAATTCATTTTCTGAAACATACTTTCGTACCCCCTCAAAATAAATATTTGTAAAATATTTAACCATACATTATCTAACTCTCAGAACTATTATTATAATTTGATCAAATTTTAATTAAGCTCCTCCTCCTAAATTGAGACAGCTCCACCGATTGACCATCTCCCTCTCCAAGTTGCTTCTAAAACAATTCATAGGTTTTTCGACTTTTCTAAAACGTGATGTACTCTCTTTCTTCCTTCTAAGAAGCAGTAGAAATCCAAGCTTTTTTATGTCAAAATTATTTTCCTTTTCATTACCGTTGTTCGTTGGGTTATTACATTACTGCAGTTACCATTCGGACCTCTTCTTCAGAAAGCCAAACAAATTGTGCAAGGTTTTGTATAGTCACCATAAATTGTTTTTTTTAGTACTTGGTTTAACCTTCTTTTAGGTGACACGATAAACATTTTAATTTTTCATTGCGGTAATAGTATTTGGAAATGCCATAAGACACTGTGCGTAAGACCAAACACGTGTGCAAAAATTCATTAAAAAGAGGTCCTATATATCGAAAGGGAGAAGGGGGAGACAAGGCACAGATCCAAAGAAACAAAAATTGATAAACTATACTACAATAAATAACTTGTAGGATTAATAAAATCGAAATACTAAAAGTCAAAGAGTGGGCCACTAGGATTGGCAGTGATAGAGTGACGCATAGTCTGAAAGAGGGCTTAAATTACTGAGAATTTATCATAAGGCAACGCTTTAAAATGCAAGTGCAATGATTTTATTAATATTGTATGTAAAACATGGATTTTCATAATTCGACTATAATTACTATGTAAAAATGATATATTTTTTCCCAAAGATTATTCAGTATGGTCAATCGACTAATTTAAAACAATTCTCCGAAAATAAGATGTCACTTCGAACATTCTAACCAATATTGATAACATACAGACCTTGACAGTGAGTTAATCATAAGACTCAACAGTTTTAAAAAATGTTCCGTTCGTTTATTATAACTAATATAGTACATTTTTTTTGAAAAGTGTATCGTTTTTTAACTAAAAATTTGTATTATATCTAAATTATCACTGATGTTAGCACACTTAGCTAATACCAAATTAGCAATTAATGAAAAAAGATAGATAGAAACCTGTGATGATATAATCAACATTCTTCTCAGACCGCTGATCAGAGAAGAATGATGAAATACGTTTTCAAAAAAATGACCAAAGATGTAAGATATTAGTTAAACGTTTAAAATTTTTAGCGTTTTCTTAAAAATTATTCAATATATTTTCACATTTATGGGTGTAAAAACTCCCTCACGCCTGAACACCCTGTGAAGGTTCAGACTTTCCCCGGGCAGACAATTTTAGATGTATCTTACTGTTTCTTATTCTTTAACAGGTAAAATTTTTATATATGACTACTTTCAAAATACCTAATTTGTATTTTGTAATTTTTGTTTTTATTAATGCTTCTTCTTTTTTTGTTTTTTTTTGTGCATTAAAAAAAAAATGTAATTCAAAAAAATCAAATTAATTTTTGCCTTTTTTATTAAAAGCTGCAAAAATAAAATAATGTAACTTTAAGATTAATTATAACGTCTCAATTGCTAGCAATATTTTGCCAATAACCTAACGAAGTAAGATACCTCTACGCATATTGAAATTACCTCTACACATATTCAAAATTTTCCAATTTATTTTTGTTAGTAATATTTGCCCAACAACCGAAGAATAATAATGGCACAACGAGAGTAATAGATTAAGCCATCTCTAGTTGTCCTGCTGGTCAGGACAGGGTTCGACGCACGTAGTTGAGGTCGTGAGCTGATGTCCCACTCAGCGACGATTTTAAAATAAATCGGAGTAGAGTTTATATTGAATATTTGTTTTGGGTGTTTTAACGAGGGCTTAAGAGTTTAAAAAATTAGATAATTATCATCACAAAAAAATAGATAGATACCACACTAGTAACCCAGAGCCATATGTGTTGAAAGATGCCGCTACTGAGCTGAGACCTAATGTGAAATGAATCATTTAACTATTCATAAAATCCAGTTGGATATTTTTGTCTCGGATATTTTTTTTTTAAAATCTCACGCCATAAATTTTTCTTTCAACAAATGTTTCTTGCCACTATCCTTTGCCCACTGATACTGAAATCGGTTCCCGAAATCAGCTACGTTTGCCCAGCCCTTAAGAGCCCATTTACACGAGGATGAAAACTAGATGGAATTCATAACATTCAAGCAAACTTAAGGTTCTAGTCTGGATTCGTTTAACGAAATTGCCTTTTGTAGTCCATCCTCATTCGTCAGTTTCTTGTTGACCCTTCCAAAGATACCGCTGCCCACTTTACCCCACATGATACCATTACACAGAAGGCACTCACGGAGGACGCTTTTTTTAGGCTGCCAATCCTTTAATTATTTTGATATGCACATTTTTATAATTTGAAAAACTGATTCTCTTTTTTGGGTTTCTATAAAAATTCAATGGTTTATTGTTAATAAAAGTCGAAGTAGTACTGGACATGCTGCTTTTAGAGTGTAGTGGGTTTAGTATAGTGTGGCCGAACTGGGTGCTGTTTAACCTCACCGAAGTGGGCCAATCCGGGTTGCAGCGGTAGCTAGCAACCTAGTAAGAGATGATGAACCATCTCTGTTGTAATGGGTGACCAGGCCTTTACACGTGACTTTGCTTGACTAGGTTTTGTCCCATGGGGTGGCGGCGAGTTCACCTGTTCAAAAAGAGAGAAGGTTTGCTAAACTGACTGCTTAGAACTAATAAGAACTCAAGATGTCAGAAAGAGGGATATAGGTCCAATCCTATTTTACAAAGACAATGGTTAAACAAATTCGGAGTAAATCTAAGAATCAACTTGGATATCTCCATCTATATTTGAACGTGCTTTCCAATTTGTATAACAAAGAGACGCAGGTAATTTCAAAAACACATATTACACTTGCATATTTCATTTATTTCTTTTAGTATTGGTGAAAACAAAACAAAGATTTTGTAAAATATCAAACGTATGATTAAATTAATTCAATTGTTTATCAAGTTATTTCCTATATATTTTTTAAAAACATATCATCGCACATAAGGAGAAGTTTAATAAATTGCACAAATTGCTAAAGGCGCGTTGAGAGGTCTAACATCATCTATAATTAACGGACATTTGAAAAATTAGTGCTTAACCCAAATTTTGGCAACCTTAATTGGAGGAATACCTTTCCTCAAGAGATGTCTGTTACATACAGCTTAAGAAGTAGAATTCAGATGCAATGGTATCGGTTAGGGAGGACGAAGAGGGTAACTTATCCCTTGTGTTTTAAAAATTTTCTTGTGAATTATTATCGCTTCTAATCAGCAGTTATACCAAACCAATCCTGCTCAACTCATCCTCAGGGCTATACTGTGGTGTTCTTCTCCCCATAGTATAGTGCAGACGGTTTGATATCATTCCATTTTCCCTTCTTGTTTTAGTTTTGTTTTTCTCTGTTTAAAGCTTTTTCCAATAGGCATTGTTTAGAAGTCCTCCAAAAAAAAATGTCCCCCCAGATCCCAATTCAAATTCCAGTGAATGTGCCATAGTGAAAGATACCCATCTTGGCTGGTCAAGCACACTTTCTTAAAGTTCAAATGATAGCTCCAGTTAGGAGAATATGACAATGATAAGTGTAGGGTCTAATGTAACCATAAATGATGATAATGGGTTTCAAGAGGTCCTCTCTAGAAGTTCTAAAAAAAGGAAAAAAATCTCCCCAATTAAAAGCATTTCCCCTCTCCCTGCCCAAGATCATCCCTCCAAAAACTTAAGAATTTACCTTAAAATTAATCCCACTACCCCCTTTGAAATAAAAATGATCTCTGCAATAAGAGTTGCAATTTTTAAATTGCTAAAATCAATGTTCTCTCTTAACATTAACCGTGATGGATCTCTGCTAATAGCTGTAGAAGATCAGAAATCAGCAGATACAATAATTAACCTGAAATCCCTTCTGAAGACCCCAATTATTGCATCTAATTGGAACCCAAAACACTCACCAACAAAAATAGTAGTTTATAATGTTCCCCCAGAGATATCTACTCAGGAGTTAAAAGAAGGCCTTTCAGATAGGGCTGGAAACACAATCCCAGTTGAGGATGTTACCCAACTTGGAAAACCTAACTCTACTGGCCTAAAAACTAGTAGATCCTTCTTATTCACACTGAAGGATAAAATTGATATCCCAGAAAAATTATTCCTATTTGGACAAATCAAACCACACAAGGAATACAAACCTAAGCCTATTCAGTGTCAGAAGTGTTTCAAACTGGGACACACAACAAACAAATGCAATGAAATTCTCCAAGAGTGTAGTAACTGTAAATCTTTCCATCCTAAAGAGCTGACAACTTGCAACAACACTCAGCCTACATGCATCAATTGCAAAGGCCCACATGAATCTACAAATAAATCATTATGCCCTGCATACAAGAAGAGAGCTCTAACACTCCAAATATCAACAGAAAAGGCCATCCCATACCCCTTTGCAGCAATGGAAGCAAATGCTGCCCAACAATACCAAATAAAGCCTGTAATGAAACCAACCAAAACCCCCAAGTCAAATGCCCCCAATGCATCAAGCACCCCATATAAGACACCATCTTCTAAGCCCCCTAGCTCAAATCCCTATCAGAAGCAATCACCAAGCCAACAAGCCTCCTTGTCCGGTGAAATGAGGCCAGCCTGGCCCTCCCTCCCAAGAAGAAACAAACCAGAAACACTACCAGGAATCAATCCATTAACCAACAAACAGGATGCACTACCAAAAATGCAATCCCCAAATATATGCTTATTCATTCTAAACTGTAATGCAGTTCAGGTCATGAACATACATCAACTACAGAAAACAAAAATTATTGCAGAATTGGCAAAAATTTACATCCCAGATGATATACTCATTCAAGCAAAAAAAGATCTTGCTTTACTTTTAACAAAGCTGAACATTGATACACATTCATATGAAGAATAAATCAACAACACAACATTTATCAATACTCCAATGGAATGTAAGATCACTCACAGAAAATAAGCTAAATGAACTAATATCATTTATGAATAATAATTTGATTAATATTGCTTGCCTCCAGGAAACTCATTTAACCCAAAATCAACAAATTAAGTCTCTGGGATACACTATCCTGAGAAAGGATAGATCTTCAGAGAGAAAAGGAGGTGGTGTAGCTTTATTAGTTAATAATAATATAAAATTTTGTGGCATCAATTTTCCAGATTTTGAAAATGATGTTGATTTAATTGGTATAAGTGTTTGGCTGAATAATTTAAAAACCTACATAATAAGCTTTTATAACCCTAATGGCCAAACTTCAGATGCCAAGGATTTCTTTAATTATATAAATAATTCTAATATGTTAAAAAACATCATTATTTGTGGTGATTTCAATGCCCACAGCCTTTTGTGGGGGAATAAACCAGCAAATAAAGCTGGTAAATTTATTGAGCATATGATTTCAAATAATAATGAATTAGCTGTTGCTACCCCTCCAAACCTAAATACATATTTTAACCCCAAAAGTGCCAAATTCTCCACAATTGACCTACAAATTGTGTCTCTAAATTTTTTGAACAAAATTTACATAAATAAAATTGATAGTCTGTGTACAGACCACTTTGCTATAGTTTGCTCCCTAAATGAACCTGCTGAAACTTCTTCTCATACTTCCAATTATGTCAACACTAAAGCAAATTGGTCTATTTTCCAAAATAAGCTAAATGATGAAATTACAAGTTTCACCCAAAGTTCATGCATTTCTAACACAACAGTTGACACACATGCTGAAGCCTTGACATCTTTACTAATAAATACAGCTAATCATACTATCCCCAGGACAACACCTAAGAAAACATTCCCTAAACAAATTCCTAAAGCATGGTGGACAAATGAGTGCCTAAATAAATGGAAGATAAAAAAGGCAGGTAGGACAGAATTCATAAAAAAAACAACACCTACTACATATTTAAAAAAATTACAAGCAGAATCTAATCTAAAAAGGACTATAATAGATGCTAAATATAAATACTGGAATAATTTTGCAAATAATCTCTCCAGAGAAACGCATGAGCCAATTATACATAAAGTCATAAGCCACATATGTGGGAAAAAGACTTCTCCCAACCCACTCCTGTATGAGCTTATACATAATAATACCCATTATGACAATGATATTGAAAAGGCTAACCTATTTGCAACTCTTTTTGTTAATAAGCTAACATCAAATAATCAAATCAATCTGTCAACAATTCCTATGAACCCTAGTTACAAACCACGCCCAGGATCCGAGTACATAACTAATCCATTTTCAATCCAGGAATTGAATAATGCAATACATCATATTAGGTCCAAAACTAGCAGCAGCTATGACAATATACACCCTACATGGATAAAGAATCTCACACCTTCATACAAACAAGAACTGCTAAATTGTTATAATCACGCTTGGGCATCCTCTAGGTTCCCCAATATATGGAAATGTTCATCCCTCCTACCAATCCTAAAGAAAAATAAACCAAAAGATAACCCTGAGTCTTATAGGCCCATAATGATTACACCTGTGATGGGGAAAATAATGGAGAAAATGATTTATCACAGACTCCTCTGGTTTGTTGAGAAAAATAACATGATCCCACACACTCAAACTGGATTCAGGAAATACCACTCCTCAACAGATGCTTTCATTTTGCTAACAAATGCAATAAATGAATCTTTCTCAAAAAATAATATCCTAGTGGCAGCTTTCCTTGATTTTGAAGGAGCATATGACAATGTGAACCACCAAATCCTTTTAAATAAACTTGCAAACCTTGGAGTACCTCCCAAGCTAGTATCCTTTATTAAATCCTTCATAGAAGTGCGAAGTTTCATTGTTTGTGTTGGTTCAGCCTCTTCACCCCAAAAGACAATATCCAAAGGCCTACCTCAGGGAGCAGTCCTCAGTTGCCTCCTATTTGCCCTATATCTCTGGGACATGAACCTACCCCACACGAATCTACAATATGCTGATGATCTGGTGCTATGGTCATCTGGCAACACCTTTCAGATAGCACAGTCAAATCTGCAAAAGTCACTTTTCCAGTTTGAAAAATTCTCTCAACATTCAGATTTACCCATTGCACCCACCAAGTCAAAAATAATCCAATTTCACAGGAAGCGAAACCATGTTAATGCAAAACTAACTCTAAATAAAACCACTATTCCAGAAGATAATAATATTAATTACCTAGGTCTCATGCTTGACCAAAAACTTAATTTCCACCTCCACATTTCAAACACAATAAAAAAATGTTATAGAAAAGCAAATATACTAAAAAGACTTCTTTCCACACCCTTGGGTTGTAAGGAGAAAACCTTACTCCAGTTTTATAAATCACATATAAGACCCCATATTGACTATGGGCTCATTGTCTATGGTGCATGTGCAAAGACCCAGATGCAAAAAATTGAAACAACACAAAATGATATAATACGTCTCATATTTGGTCTTAGGAAACCCACAAGCACCAAGTTTCTGCTTATGGAGAGTGGATTAACAACAATAAGGGAGAGACGTAGCTTTCTCTTGATAAAACATCTTACAAAAATTGAATCAAATAGCTCACACACATTACATAATTGGTTAAGAAATCCAGCCATGTATAGAGGTATTGCAGATGAGTATGCCAATATTCAAAAGAAGTTCCCTGTACCAGCAAAGTCTATTGCACCTACTTTCCCCCAATCCCCTCCATGGAATTGGTTATCTCCCATAATAAATACTGAATTTTCAAAATTGAATAAAGATTTAACCCCCATTGCTTTTGTTCAGAAAAAATTTGCAGAACTTAATACAATTACCTATAAAAATCACTTCCAAATATTTGTTGATGGGTCAAAAATGAATGAGAAGGTTGCAAGTGGTGTTTTCCTTCCTCACCTGAAAATTGCAATGGGCGAGAGATTATTTAATAATTTATCTATAATGTCTGCTGAGTTAAATGCCATAATAATGGCATTAGAACACCTTAAGCAAAACCATTCTTTGATTGAAAATTCGAATAATATTATCATCTTTTCTGACTCTTTATCAAGCCTTGAGTTGCTGGCCTCAGCTCCTCAATATAAGTTGGACATTGACACTTATCATTGTCTCAGTATTATTGATAATCTTGCTTCAAGTGGCATAAAAACTTACTTTCAGTACATTCCTAGCCACTCTGGCATAAGTGGTAATCATCAGGTTGATGAAATAGCAAAAAATGCTATAAATATTGACCAGCCAAGTGGGAGACCAATCGCAATTAGAGATATTTACCGATGGAGGCTATCAGATATTAATTTTAATAAGATTAATCCTATCCTTTCCCCCTTTCCCAATAAGTATCTTTCTAAAATTTATCATAGAATTCGTTCTGGAACAAATGGACTAAATTTCCTTGCATTCTCATATAAGCTTTCTAATTCAAGTGGTTCAATTCCCCTGTCCCCTCTTTGCAGGCATTGTAATATGAATAATGAAACAATTGACCATTGCCTATTTGAATGTAATATGCTGACGTCTGCACAACATACCTTGCTTTCTAAACTGTTAAAATACTTCAAACACCACAAAATCCCACTATCAGCCAAGAGCCTAGCCAACTATACCTGCACACAGAGTATAGAAATCGACATCTATCATCTTATATTTGAACTCCTAGAGTCGAAAGATCTGCTGAAAGATATCTGAATATATCTAATAAATATGAGGCAATCAAGCCAGTAGCTCTGTAGCCCACAGAGTGAAGCAAAAGGAAAAGGGCTAAATAGTGTTACTGAAAAGCCCGCCTGCTGTTAAAAAGAATAAAAATGCTTTTTTTGCTTCAAACGTTTTGATGCAGTTGAATTTAAGAGAGTATCATTAATTATATCTAAAACACGTCTATCTAAAAAAATGAAACTTTCTTAAATAGACCGAACTCAAAAGACATAGAATCTTTTATGCGCTTAGTCGCTACATACCTCTCTTCTACGCGTGTTCTAATAAGTCATATTATGCCCTCTCTAAACAACAGAGGACGTTTTCACCAATTTACAGAAAAAAGAATTAGGAGTAGTATTTTTGTTTCCCAAGCTTCATTTATTGAACCACAATACCCCCAAAACGGTCTCTATCACACCCGGGCCACTCAACAAAAGGGTTTTAACACACTGTAGTCCAGACTAGTACAATTTCTACTAATGTAAAAAATTCTTGCTAACTGTTTCTTTAAACCTATCACTATCTACAAGAAATGTGCTGTACCTCTTGCCCCCTGTTCAGTGGTCTTCTAGAAGGTTTTTATTGACTAGGCGAATCATATACACTTTAGAAAAGACTCATTCGATTTGAGTTAAAAGATCTAGATCCATTTTTAAAAGTCCACAGTAATCAGACGGTAAGCAGCCCCCCCCGTCCAGAGATTAGACATGCTTCTTTACAGAATATTTGGTGTACCAATTTTGTAAAAAATGACCAATAGTCAAATGGATATTGTTATAAGCATGAACCCTCCAGGCCTGTTTGTCAGGGTTTTAACTTATACAAGCAGCCCGTAGTTATTATATCAATTATTTGAAGTAAGTTTTTATGCTCGTGCATGTACTGCCTATTTTCACCTTAATTTTTAAGCCAATCTTGCAATTTTAAAATTTTTTTTGAACTAGCTAAACTTTTATTTAATAAGTTTCTGCAATTATGGGATATTGACTATGATCTAGTTCTATTAACCACTTACCCAAAACAGATTCACAATATCAGTTATCGTACGTTCACAAAACTTCATGATAGACTAAAAATTTTGCTTTAAGGTAAAAAACACCAAGCCTAGGGCTAAAGACCTGCCTTAAATATTACCATAATTGGTTTTCAGAAGTTTGACGGCATGATTTCCAATCAAAGACTGATCTAAACTGATTTTTGCTATATAGCGATCCGTGTTAAGTCTCATATACTACTCTTCCTATTTAATTGATCTTCGCAAAAGATAAACGGATGTCTAAGCTATACTCGGAATAAAAAACATAGAAGAGGAATATATATTGAAATGGAAACAGAATTCTGTGTAAGTCTAGAAACACTGAAATATTGATATTCTACCCTGAAAATAAGTGCAATTTAAATAACGGATTCTAGCAATATAACAGAATGCATCTCCATGAAGAGGAACTACACAATTATTCTTTTCTTTGAAACAGTCCAGGTGGGACGAACATATAATTCGGAAATGTTCAGAAATAGTCCCCATCACGTAAGCAACTAGATTCAGGGGTATTGTGGCATTAGTTAGATGATACGTTCGAGAAGAAATTGACGCTATGGTTTATGTCTTTGACCATAAATGAAGCCTCTTTTAATAGACTGCCAATGTCTAATAATACTATTTATACATTCTATTCTATTTGTATTAGTGAACGTTGTACATCTAAGAGTTGTTGAGGCTTAAGCTTTAGGTATTTAGGGCGAAGGGCATAGAAACTAATGAAAGATTATCTTAGCACCTTGTTCTTTAATACAATAAGCACTGAACAATTTTTTATAAGATAGCATTCATTTTTCTATCTGAGTCTTACTTCTCGTGCTGAATAGATCAGATTGTCTGGAGATTGATTTAGTTGTTATTTAAGTCACTCTATTGTTATTCCAGTATCAAAGCCATAAACTACACATTCAAATGAGTATCTGTAGAAGGGACAGAGATTTTGGAATACTTAGTAATCCACTATTCCGACTTGAAATGACAGAATCAGTAGCTTTGTGAGATGTAAAATATACATTACTCAGAATACCTTTTAGGTGCACTATTTCAAAAGTTGAGTTAGCTAGTAAAAATATAGGCTTTCTAATATCCATTAACTACTCTCTAGTAAAGGGTCGACCATTGTGTAATGGGGGGGTTTATAAAAAAGTTATTTATTCAGATATTTTCAGATGTTTCCTCATATGGGAAATTTTAATTAATTAATTCAATGGGGGAAATTAGTTAAACTCTAAACTGATGGTTCGCGAATGACATACCTGAGTGGAGGCGGAACTTCGTGTGTAGGGAGTTTAATTTAACTGTACAAATAGGGTGCTCTCATTAACGCACATACTGAGCCGAAATCAGATTGAATGGATTCATTTTCCCTTGGAAGCGAGTGGAGCCACAAGGACAAGCTAATTTCGAGAAATACTAGCATAAAGAGAATAAAATAAGAAGATGATGCATTTATTACTCACAAAACTGAAACAGAGCTTCGGTATATCAAAATAATGGCACTAAGTTAAAACTGGTCACTGATTCAACAGTATTGTCTATTAATTCACATAGGAGAAAATGAGTCTACAATAACTGTCCTGAATCTCAAGTGAGACTCTCGTAAGAAAAAAAAAGATTCCAAAATAGACTGATTCTGAACTCACTCTAGACTCACATAAGACTGACATAAGACTCCAAATTAAGACTGTCTCAATAAGACTGCACAAAAAGACTGCAAATTAAGACTGACTCAAAATTGCTAAGTTCTCGCTATCTACTTATTCCAATTTCGCCAGAGGTTAAGTCCGGGCGTTGATAGCAAGTATAATATTCCAATCCTATTGGTTTCCCTATCTGTCATATGTTACTATTGGACCAATCAGCTAGATGATTTTAATTAACTTTTGAACCGGCTTATGATTCTTTTAAAATTCTGCTTTGGAATTCTTACCAGCATGATAAAAATTTTTACTAGATACATAGTTTAACATTGTATTTAATTCATAGAATTTTTGAAATATTTTATGCAAATTTCAAAACTAAGATTTATTGTTACATTTCTCTTCGGAAGTCTTCCCAGAATGGTACAATTTTTTAATAGATAAAGAGTTTAACATTGTATTTAATTTATACAATTTTTGACATATTTTATGCAAATTTCAAACCTAAGATTTATTGTTGTAATTGTAATGCAATGTTTCGCTACTTTTTAAATTTGACAATTACTTGTTAATTAAATTATTTGGGTTTATATTCTGGGCATTTTTACTTGGAAAATTTTTGGGGTATTGGAAATTGATTCCATTACATATCATCCTTCCCATTCTTAACGATGTCCTCATCGTTGTGTCACCCTACTCTTTCTACTCTTTTAAATTTTGATCTCGCTTCCCCCCTTTTTTTTGACTTGATATTTGTTGCTTTAATTAACTTATCCTTGGTAAGATACATATTTTTTTTTCATGTTCCCGATTATTCTGCTAGACTACATGTATTAAAACATCACCTTAAAGTCCACCACCTATACGCTCTATTTGACGAAAGGGTCAAAGAGTTTCTATTGACTAACATATTTTATTATATGCTTATGTAATAATTATTGTTCCATCTACCTGATACTAAATTTCCTTTACCTGATATGCTAATAATTCTACATAGTTCTAACTAATTAAGTACTGCCTTTGCGACTATTTTATCACTTAAAATGGTACATATTTGCTTTTTCTCTAAGCTTAACAATACTTCCACCTGATATTATAATGATACGTTACGTAATTGATTCTAATTGGTTCTACATGGTTCTAACTAATCGAGTTCTGCTTTTGCGACTATTCTATCACTTAAAATGGTAAGTATTTATTTTCTTTCTCTAATCTTGACTATACTTCCACCTGACACTATAATGATACGATACATAACTGATATCGAGGCACTAATGTACATATAAGACAAATGATTGGATATAAAAAGTTTCACAATATAATTTTTTAAACTTTATGTATGATTGCAACATTGGGAAAATGTAATTTACACTTATTTTCAACTTATTATGAAATCTTGTTTAGTATTCACTAAAGTTATAGTTAGATACATAAGATTTACACTTACTTCATCATTCTAAGTGTCTATAATACTCACATACGTTGTCACTTTATTTTGGGCTTCCGTCGAACTAATTATTCTGTCGGCTAATTGTTTATGGTTTGTCTTCATGGTGTTTCCTCTTTTGGCACTTGTTGCTTGGGATAAGCGTTTACAATGCGTGTTCCTAAGTATGACTATTTGCACAAAATTGTCCGTGCGTGGTTTGTCATGTCAAATACGTTGAATTGATGTTACCGAGTCGTTGAAATGTTCACTAGGTACATAACTCTTCGGGAATTGGTTACCTGAAACGTGTATCTTGATCGATGGGCTGGGTATCTCTTCTTGGATACTTTTATCCTCGGGAAAGTCTAATACTCGTACAGTCTGTTTCCCGTAAGTTTTTCACATACAGTCTTTCCTTTATTTGGACTAAGGGTAATGTAAGACATGTAAGGGTAACTATGGATGGATTAAAACTCTATCTCAGGTTCTATATTTGATGTATTGTCTTTGATTCTTGTTATAATGATATATCATTATTGAGGGATAAAACGATAATGACGGGTTGGTTTCCTTCTTTTAACACTTCATTTTGGGAAAAATTTAGCACGTACAGTTTATATTTCCCACAAAGTTGATTATGATCGGTTCCTCTTCTCAAGGAGGATAGTTGTTTTCGTGACATCTAATTGGGTATGTTCAAAACTTGATCTTGGCCTCTTGGTTTAACATATTGTCTTTGATCTGAGGCTTAAGATATACCATTTTTGAGGAATTGGCTCCAAGGTTATTCTTGGTGTTATAAACATTAGATCTTTAGGACTTTGCCGTCTAAGGATAGTTATTTGACGGATATTTATGCAGTTTTACGACATGACTGGTCGGGGTGGATCATTTCATATATGAATATTTATATATGGATTTCTTGATTCGCCGATAATGGTTGGGGTAGTGTTACCTGGTACTAGGCTTGGATGACTTGGATTTTCATCAGGTCATTGTCTTCAGGGGTTTCCTCGGTGATTACTTTTCGGTGGTTGACAAATGATGAGAGTAGATGCTACTGGGTTGTATCTGTGTTGTTTGCTTGTGCACCAATAGTTAATCCTCACTGATTACTCTGCATCCTAGAATATAAATATCTGGGCAGAATCATATGCTCTTTATAATCACACAAGTTAAAACACGAACAGCATTAATAAAATATTATACGGGGACTATTGTTTTTAATAATAGTCATAATTAGTCGTACTAATCACATCAATTTAATATGGGTATATTTAAACTCAACTATAAAATGAATAAAAGCAATTATGCTCTACATGCATATTGTAGCAATACTAGGTTACTACGAGACAATTTAAGTAATTATACGAGAAATGATCATGTCTACAAAAAAAATAACACAATATGAAATTTTCAAGATTTGGTGAATATATATATATACTTGTATAGATGTGCGTTTGACATCTGTTCACTACTTAATACATTTTTAAATGTTATTCAACACTTATCTAATTTAGTATTAACTTTTTTTTATTATATAACTACATGCGAGGTAGGTTACATGGTTTTATGAGAGGTCTTGATTTACTATAAATTTCCAAGTTTTTACTGTTTATGCGCGTCCATGCCGCTTAAGAAATACATCTTTGCAGTTGCATGGGTTTACAAAAACGGTAAGTAGAGATTTAGGACTGGACATGGCGCGAATGAGGACCTCTACTCCCATTCACTCGATCATGTCCTCCCTTATTTTTTGTTTAAGGATTATCAGGGAGTTCCGGGTTTAGATTTTGCATCTCACTCGGCTCGATGTGATCTGACTTTGCTCTTTTTCTACGCGTCATTCTCAAAATTCCTCCGTAATTTAGGTTCAATACGATTCTTATAGAATATGAGATCATGAATACGAATCCTACCGTCAGGAGGATATACCACCAAAAATTCGTTGAGAATATTCCGTATCTACTTTCTACATACGTCAATCTTTGGTTTTCATTGGTAAATAGGGGAATTTGAGATTCTAAAGCGTCTTTTATTTTTTTCAATAGTAAGGATCACTGGACATTCTTTATTTTTCACCATCTTTAAGTATTATCTTCTTCGTTTGCGATATTAATAATTGTATGTGATAAATTTATTGGTTTGAAATTGACCACTTTGGGACTTATTATATTTGTGCTTGTGGTTTTCAGTGGCGTTTGTACCGTGGCTTATTTGGTTAACAGTCGGCATCCTTGTTTTATCATAATCTTTCCCACGTCTTGTAATAGTAGTTCGGTTCTGTAGCTTGGATCGATTTTTTCTGTATTATTATAACAAGAGATAGTCCCTACTGTTTCTTTTGGAACGGAGAATAGCCATAGGTCATTTCTAAGATTAATAAATATTTCGCGCTTAGTACTACCTATTAGCGCTTCGCATGAATTTGGAATTCCCTCTTGTTGGGTCTCTTTTAAGAATATATCTAACATACAGGATCCAGGTTTTACGTTATAAATAGGCAGGGTTAGTTGACATACTAGATTTTTGAATGCTACGCATTCCTTAAGGTCCTGTGGATTTGCTAAGGTATATTTTCTTCTATCTTGATCGACAAGTAAATATTCCGCTTCGGGGGTGATAGTCATGTACGAATTGGTTTTGCCTATATTGGCTGGAAACGTAGAAATTTTATACAAGTCATATATGGATTGTTGATTTATTAATGGAGTTGTTACTACTGTAAATAGTTGTTGGCTTATTTCTGTTATATGAACTTTTAGTTTGGTGTAATAGTGGAACAGGTTTGCTACTTCTGGTTCTGTTGGTAGATGTAGACCGAACGTTAGATGTGTTTTTATTTCGTCTAAGATACTTTTTTGGCTCGAAGGGTCCACCAGATCATATGACAAGGTTCCTCCAGTAAGAGCAAATAATGCAAATTCAAATTTGCTGACATCAGTTGCCAAGTTAAGTAAAGACATTGTCACTATGTCTAGCGATACCATGGTGAGACTTGAATCGGAAATCACACGATCTACTTCATTTTTTAAATAATTCATAATGCTTACTGTCTTTGATATTTTCTTTGAAATCGCTTCAATTTTGTCTCTCTGATAATTGGCTATACTGGCTTGTATTTTCTGGACATGTAAGGTCACGTTCATGGCATTATTTACTTTTCCTACGTTTTCCCCTAGGATATTCAGGTCTTCTACAGTCAAAAGCCCGAATACGCGTGAGGCTAATTCTGCCACGATTGGTATTAGACTAGCTGATCTTCGGTATTTGCTTTTTCGAAAGAACACCTCTAAAACTCTCGTGGTACTTTGCTTTAACTTTTGCATTTCTGTATTAAACAATTCAAATAATGCTTGCAGTCTCTGTCTATATAATATTAGGAAACATTGGTGAATTGATACTCATAGAGCGTTTTTCTCGTTTAGCTCAGGTAATGGTTCAATATCTTCCCTTGCCGACTCGTCGGCCATTGCTAATCTTGCACAAGTACGTTTGCCATCTATTGTCCAACATTTCTTGTGTACGTAATCGTCTTCTTCCTCTTTTTTTATTTTTATTTTTCTCTTCTACTGGTTGAATTGCTTGTACTTTTATCGTTTATATTTCGGTATGCCTCACGGGGATTCTTGCTCTAAAGCATATAGTAAATACACCAATCGACTGGGTGCATTAAAACATGGGTCCTGTTGACCATGTCCATTTCGTAAGTATCGTTGGTCTTAAATAAGTTACTGTGGTCAAATTTCTAGGTAATTCCTTGCTAAGCGCGCTTTTTTCTGGGACTGTGCTCGTCTTAGCTTCCGACATTGAAGATTGTATATCTCTTACTGGAATTTCATATGTAGGCGTGGTTGTCTTGGTGGCTTTTCTTTTTCTTTCAGTAGGCTTTTTATTCTTATCATCTTGTTGTGTATTTGAGAATTTTAATTCATTTAGGTTAATAATTTGTTTGTAATCCTTTTCCTTTGTGAGTTTTGATAATATTCGCTTCGTAACATTTTGTTCAGCCATGATTTTGTCATAATTCCTTGAGAAAAGTCCATAGGCTCGGTATTTCGTTTAGCATTGCGCAATTTCCGTCGTAGAGTTTATTTTTCTTGGGAGTTGCTAAGAAGGAACCTGTTGTATATTTTGCTGTAGTATATTCGCTTATAGATCCGTCCACATTACTTAATTCTCTTTTCCTTCTGTTTTCTCTATTGCTAGTTTTTAGAGCTTTATCGATCTTTGCCATTTTGTAATCAAAGTCATCTATTAGGAATTTTGATTTTAGTTTGGGAATTACGGGGGATAGACCCCCTGTATTTTCCTTATGGTGTATGTCTTTAGTTGTCTGCAGGCCTTTGTCCGATTTTAAGAACTGGAATATAGAGTCCTTTAATTCAGTGGTGTTTTTCTCCAGTCTCATTACCCGTTGAAATAGGGTTTCAAACGGTTTGGGATCCAGTTTCATAAATATTTTCCAGGCATTGTGGCTTGCAAGTAGCGAGTTCTCATGTTTGAAGATTATTCCCTGTTTCACGATACCTTGGGATATGGTTTGGGAAATGAAGATTGTTATGATACTTTTTATCCACATCCTTTTTGCTGTTTATGTAATTAATACTTCGTTAGACATAGTATAGGGACACCTCTTATGATATGTAACTGAACGAGAATTTAGATTCTTATTACTTGTTCTTTTTTTTGGGGGGGGGGATGAGGAGACAAGGTACTAATTTGATATTATATTTTTACTATTTATGATAATCTTTGTTGTCCGAAGGAAACAAGGTGAGATTAAGACTTGTTGTCGTTCAATTTGTTACTTTGCTTATGGTTATCGTACTGTTGATTCTTAATCTGGGGGGATAGATACTTTAATTACTTTCACGTAAGAATTTGATTGTTTTAACATAAGAGTAATTGGGTTACTTTAATTATCTGATTGCTTCAGCTTTTTTGTTTTCTTGATTACTTTTGATTTTGATTGATAAGTTTTAATTCTTTTAAACACAATTTCATTTCTTCTCGCACTATATAGTACACTCTTTGGATTGTACAAGTACTGTTTGTAATATTTTATTTCTTGGAGGGGGTCATGTTTTCCTTGATATTTTACACAGTTTGGATTCCCCTCAATTTTGTAAACTAATTTTTACTTTTTACATTTGTCGAGGAGTAGTAAATCTGTCTGGCAAGGACCTTTAACATACCAGTACCGGATTTTATATTGTTTTTGTAATTTCCTAATTTCATGTTGAATAAAATAGAGGTATTTTCCCTTTCTACCGTTATATTTGATTCCTAATTTGCCTCTCGCTGGCCGATATTTTGGGGTGTTTGCGAGATCTAGACCGAACTCATAAGATTTTACGTCAAATTTCCTTAAATCATACTTAACGTCCCATTTTTTCGCGAAGACTTCCTCCCCTGACTTATTCACGACGATCCTTGCAGCCGAGTATATGACGTTTTCTTTTGCATGTCCGATACATATGTACTCCGTATCAATAATTGCTTTGGCCATTCCTTTATTTGGTCCTTTCAGAACATTTCAGAACAATGGCCAAAAGAAGGTAGTTTCTATTGATTTTTGTCTAATTAACTTTTTCAAGATTGGTTATGGTCATGGTATACACTAGGTCGAGGTCAAATTACTTTTCACCGGCATTTCCTCAATACATCGGGTACTTATTCATTCGACCGTAATTCGAGTCATCTGAGCTTCATATTAACCAATTTTGAGTGAAAACAAGGTAACTTCAGGTTGAGGTTGAACTACTTTTTCACCGGTGCCTCCTTGCACCTGGCTATTTGTGTGGTCGAACATAGTTGCTACCCTAAAGTTCCGTACTCTAGTTTAACGACTTTGCGGTCGCATTTTAACGAATTTCATAAAGGCTTGAAATTATAGAAACTTTCAAGGAACTACCTTTTCTTTTCAATATACAAACTATGTACTTATATTTCGTGACATTTGCTCTACCTCGCAGTTTTATAAAGGTTTATACACTACTAGTTTATAAAACTTCAGGTAATATCAGAGGGTTCTGTTGTTATTCATTTCAACGAGATTATTTATGTATACAATTTCTCCCACTAATAATAGGTTTTAATTTCAATATTGGTGAATCGTCCGGCAGCGCCGCCCTTGAGATTGGGCATGTAAGCATGTCAAGAAATTGATAATCTTCCCATGACGAAACATTTGAGCTGAGAAACTTGAGTTCAAATTTTGTATTATCCTTTCCGCCGTCAGGTGAGTTTAAGTACATTAAATACACCAATAATTGGTTTGGGAGGTGCAGGCCCTGGTTGTGCCACACTGGAGGGCCATTTGTTTAAGAAGTTTGACGAATGGGCAGTAGTAGTGCTTGCCAAGCAACGTCTTGTTGTGCACTCAAGTCTCGTATCCATGTAACTTTTTCTCAACAGAGGGTGAAAGTCGAGTGATTGCATGGTGGGATAATATACACCATGCTCATCCCTGGCTCTAACCTCCTATGCTTGTGGGTTTATCTGTTTTTTCTATCGCGTATCGCTTGGATACTTGAATTATTCCTCCTATACCACTTTTAAGGTATTCTACGGCGTTGTTCACTGATTATTATTTTATTTTGCTTTTATGAATTAGAATTGCCATGTATACTGAGTTTTATTAATTATTAAAATAAAAAAAAAATTTGGTACCGTTTGAAGTGTGCGGGGTACTACTACTATTTTTTTGTTAAAAGTAAGATTCGCTTTGTTTAAGTGTGTTTTTTTTTAAATAAATAAAAAAAAAATTTAACCGTGCGAAGCGCAGGAGGTGCTACTACTTGTTTTTTTTGCCAAAACTATCTTTTACATGGTCTGAGTGGGTTTTTCGGGTTTGAATTGTTAATGAAAGGGTTGTATTATATTACGGACAAGCATATTTTAATTAATGCAATAACTGCCGACGAACTTGAGGGGGTCCTCAAATTTTCACTTAGGATTCAATGTAAGCATTCGATCTTGGTACCTGATAAATTCTTATACACAATAATTTTTCTTTTCCCTCCCCTTTTTTTTAAGTTTCTGTATTTAATCAGGCAGATTTCTTTTTTTTTCTTTTTACTCCATCCTTTTAAAGCGTTTATGGTTTTAGCGAGTTTTTTTTTTTTTATTAATGGTATATTTTGAAAATTAAGGATTATTTTTAAGGCTTTCAAAAATTCAGCTATTAAAATATAATGCGTTTTCATTTATATTTATGTTTTATTTAGTTCCGACTACTGTGATTAAAATATTTATAAATTTATTATCTGCACCTTTGTACACACTTAAGTAAAGGGAGTTAATATCGAATGCGATTCCTTCCTAATTGCTTATTTTGGTAGCTATTTTTTGAATTGCATGAAGAGTCGCGTATTGATATTTACTCAATTCCTTTTAGATTATGTAGGGATAAATTCCTTATTTCAGTGTATTCTATAATAATGCTAAATTTGTGGGATTTTAAAGGTTTGTTTGTCAAGATTAAGTCTTCCCTTAAAAATGAATTAAAAGTATGCGTTCAAGCATGCGTTCAAGCTTATTAAAGTAATTATGAAAGTATGCGTTCAAGCTTAAGTTATTAATGAAAGGGTTGTATTATATTGTAGGCTAGCATATTTCAATTAATGTGATAATCATCAATTAGTTTGAAAGGGAACTTATATTTGTACTTAGTATCTAGTCTGGGTATTCGATCTCTTAATTGGCAAATCCCTATATACAACCAATTTATTTTTTTGCGTATTGTTAGTCAACAAGGCAAGTTCTCCCTTTTAACGATTTTTTAAGGTGACCATGGTTATTTTGTACTTGTCAATGTAAAGAATTGTTATTGGGCTGAAGTTTGTAGATATGACTTATCTTTTAATTCTTTCAAACATTAGGCAGTTAATCTACCGATTTTTTTTTATTTACCGTCGCACTTTACTCAGCTTTGATTACCTTCTATTAAATCTTATTGATTTTAGTCTTGCAGTTGATTAATTAAAGAGAGTTCATTTATTTTAATTGTAGGTATTTCTCCCTTAATTGCTTATCCCGGAGTTTTTGTTTAGGTTGAATTGAATGAGGGGTCTTGTTGACGTTTATTCGCATAATATCTTCAGGATATATATGAATAAGCTGTTTACCTCAGCTTATTTTAGAATTATGTTGGTGTTTGGATACAAATGCTAGTTAATCGAGTTTAAGTGTTCCCGTATAAATGAGTTAAAAGAAAAACATATTCACCCTTAGGTGTTAACTCATTTTTTCCTGTGGCGGAGTTATCGCCACGTGGCAGAGGTATTTATCATCGAGCGCGATATTATCTAAAAATTTTGCTAAATATATCGTAAGGCATAAAAAATTATTTTCTCTATATTATTTTTTAGCGTCGGCTATTAGTGCCTATGCAAAGCGTAAGACAGACACAATTGTTTTACTTGTTTTCCATTTTCTCGGCTTCGCAACTAATTAAAGTTATTTAATTTGGGTCCTTGGCTTGTTCGTTGCCAAAGGGAATTTGTTGGAATAGAATACTCTTTGCGGCAGAAGAAGGGTGACGCGTCGTGGGCATGTGTATTTAAATGCAATATTATCCCTTTTTTTGCATTTTTGGAGTTTTTGACTATTCTCCCTTTTTCTTTGTGTGACATTTGAATAGTTTGAAGATAAATTTAGTTCATATTTCGAATTGATTTTGTTCCTTAATACTCTGGATGTGACCGTATTTTGTTTTAAAGGAGGCTATTATTACAGAATTGATGACTTTCTTTCTGTATCATGTTCCAAATTTGGGCGGTTTTACCTAAAAGAAATTTTTTTTTTGGTATAGTAACTGTTACGTGATATTTGCTTGGTCATTTATTGATTTGGGGCTCTATATAACTATAATTTGTTGATCCCGCATTTCTTGATTATGCTATAAACTACTTTTAAGGTCGACTTTATTTCGTATATATGCCCTTCGCATTTATTTTAACTTTAGTTCAGTCTCAGATATGTTACGACTATTAAGTTACCTTTAGAATTTATTAGAGACTACGCGGAACTTTTTAAAACTTTTTATGGATAGCCTATGTTCTGTTATAATGTTAATTCTCCGCTTTTATTTGAATTTCATTCTTTTATTCATGTTTTAGGAAAAGAGGCTGATCTGTATTTTATCCCAGTAAAATTGAATTGTCTTTCAGCTGTTGCTTTTTGCATCACCAAGGGGGTATATTCCGCGGCCAGAAAATAAGAAAAATCTCTCCCCCTTTTTTTGTATCTACTTATTATGACAGAGCCTGTCTCTAGCTGACTGTGTATTCCTTGCAAAAATATGATTGTTTCATACACATTGCTACATCACGGTCATTTGCAAATTAGGTTAACGTTGCAGTATTATTCTACAATCCTAGAAGTATGGTTTTAGTTTTATAATTTTCTTTGTTAACTAATTGGGGGTTTACCTCCTACTCTGAGGAATTTAGTTCACTGACGGGCTTGCAGTTTGTTTAGGTTTTGATTTATTTGGTATTTTCTTAGGTTTTCCTAGATTTTGCTTATCTCTACGGCCTTATTTTTCTAGGTTAGGATTTATATCGCGCTTGAGGTTTTCCTAATTAAACAGTTTTATCTTAATAGGTTAAGGCTTGTATCATAGGTTAAAGCTTGTATCGACTTGTGTCTTAAATGCCGTATTTATCAACTTACTCTTATTTCTAAATATTATCATAGGCCATGTCCCTTTTCTGTATCAGATTGCTTGGTAAGGGTTCGTTTTAAAACCGATCATTATTCTTGAGTCTTTGTTAGGACTTTTAATCCAAGATATATTTCTCTGTTTATCTGGATTCCAAAATAGCGTAATATCTGCCTATTGTTAAAGCCAAGAGATATCAACCTATTCATTTTTTATGATCACCTTCTCATGTATCGCAACAGCGAGCTATAGTTTGCTAAAACTAAGGGTCGTTTTCATGCAACACCCTATTTAACTGCGCCGCAAATGTCGAATATACTTTATTTGACTAGTTTCCTTTCACATATATGGCCTGCATATTTTCTCTAATATCAGTTTAATTACGGTTTTGTTGAAACGAATATATTCTGATCTGTTTGTGAATACAAGTTACAATATTGTGTGACTTTAATAAGGGATTTTGCACATTTCTGGAATTGCAAAAAAAATCCATTTTTGTGAGATTAGTCATTCTTCGTGGACCCCTAATGACTAGAATGATATTGCAAATACCGTTTGATAAGCTAGGTCTTAATTAAAGAGAGTACCACACCCTGCGCACTCTAAAGGTCCACAAATTTAAATTGTTGTAGCGCACTTTTGCAAATTAAAATTTGCGAAACAAAAATGATACTTCTGTTTGTTTTACTTTGTTAATCTAGGCTAGTATAGTTAATTAGCTTGTTTCTAGATTCCTAGAAAGCAGATGCCCATTGGCTGTCACTCAGTGTGAAGGAGTTACGTTTCTTCCCGCCTAACCAATAGGCTTTATGGGTTAGCAGTGTACTATTTTCATTTCTCAACAAGCAAGATGTATTTTTGTAGGGAAAACAGAAATGGATAATTTTTTGTTTACATGATATTTTCACCGTCCATTTGCGAATGTTCAAAAGCTTGGCTAAGCTACAGTTTATCTTCAGTTGTGAGACAAAACCGAATGGATTTGCCGAAACTCTTATTTAGGAAAACTTCATTTTCAAGGGGAAACTTTCCCTTGTTTTCTATTTATTTACGGGTATTTTTTTTTTTTTTGGGGGGGGGGGGGGTTACAAGTCACTGCTATGGTTGTGATTTTAGCATTAATTATTCAGCGACATTCCCTTCCCCATAAGGTATTCTACTTTCTTTATCTAGGTCGTGAAGCAGAAGAATATTTTTACTGTTAGGCTCATGAGGCATAAATTCATTTGGATTTGCTTGTACTCTTTCTTATGTCGCCGCATTGAAGTTATGGTGGGTAATCCAAGGATCATTACGCTATTTGATGACACGATATAGGGTACGCTTTTCTGGGCCTTATTTTTAACTTTAAGAATTATGCTGCCCTTAAGGTACTTTTTTTTGTATCTACGGGCATGTCTCCTGGTAAGGTTTATATCGCATTTCTCTAGGTTGAAATTTATTGGCCGAAATTGTATTTTTTTTTTTTTTGACCATTTTGGCACGGGCTATCTACAACTGATTTCTAGAATCCAAGGTTTAGCTATCGAAACATTTTATTTTAAGGTGTGTATTGCTTTTTACAAGGGGTATGTGAATTAGTTTTGGATTGTACCACAAAAATTAGAATGAAAGGGCTAAATCTTTTATTCGTGGCTCTTTTTTTTTGCCTTGTGAATACCGCCGGTTCACAATAGATAAGTTTTTTTTTTGATGAATATGTTTTAAATTTTAAAGCTTGGTCCAGCCTACCGGTTGTTTTGGGTTATTTTTCCTTTTACCGCTTAGGTATGCGTTCTAGATATGTCTTCTATTTCTTTTGAAAGAGTACAAAATAATATTATCTTCTAGTAAGGCTAGGCCAGTTGGTTACTTATCAATAGGAATATTTTTAGAATATAACACAGTACACGAGTCAATCAATCTAATTGATAACATTGTAAATGAAAATGGGTAGTGTTTTAACGTTAAGAAAGAAAAAAATGCGTGAATAAATTGGGTAATTTGCCATTAGTTTTCGCCGATATCGAAAAAAAAAAAATTCTCAGACTAATACTTTACGTGGTCCAGTAGAACTACATATCTAACTTACAACACTAAAAAGGTAAAGGATATTACCCTTGTAAAAGGCAAGGATATTGTTTGGCCGTATAATTGGGGGTTTCAAAAAAATTAATAGGGGCTTTCAATTTAGCTGACTCTATTATTTTTTTCTGTCAGAAGCGGTTATTTATCGATTAGGTAATTGAGCGTCACGTGTCTTAGGAGTGGCTATTATGATAATACTAATAATAATATTAAGATATTGCTCGAATAAGGTTTTACACTTGCACAATTGTCTAAGTGGTTGGTTGAGAATTCCAATGTTGTGATAATACAAAACATTGAATACATTTTATGCTGAAGGTGAAAGAGATAGGATTAGGATACTTTGCCATTCAATGTTTGACAATTTTGTTCGCGTGCGGTTTTTGGTTTGTTCATTGACAGATAATTAAGTTTAGTAAATGAAAAGTCCTAGTGATCCTCATGTTTACCTACTCCAGAGGCTACCTGGGACAGACAAAACTAGGACGGCTGTTCCAACTACACTTTATCTTCTACGGCTGAATCCAAAATACAACACTTCGTCCAAAATTCAGGAAATATTATATTCTGCTCAGCAGAAATACAAGTCCTCTAGTTTAACGTGGATCGCGCACGTGGTATTAGATCATTGCTATACCCTTGCTTATACAATTTACTATATTAAACTTGTAAAAAAAATATTTCTTTTTTTTTGTATTTAATCAAGAAAAGAATTTTTACCTCCTTTTTGATTTTAATTAATAGCCATGATTGATATTTTATTAGTTTTCTGTATCGCTTGGTAACGGAAGCGTTTCGGGCGTTCCTTGTGATGCAGATACTTCTGGGGAACTTTGGGGAGATGTTACAACGGGCCTAATATTTGTTCTGGCGTTGGGGTACTGGGTTCTCATAATTACGTTACTGTTCATCGGAGGATTCTGTTGAATAGCTTCTACTTGGTGTTTGATGTATTGACACGGGGCCTGGTTTGGAATTTCAAAATACGCGGTTTGTGAATGCGTCAAACGTGGCCCTTCGTTGTTAGCAAGAATACTTCCAAAATGGGGGTTGTGGGGTAGATTATTTTCAACCGTAAAATACGCTGCTACCATCATCTCTAGGTTTGAGCAAAATTCTTTTTGTCTGTGTAATTCTCTGGCAATCTCGACTCGGTTTTCTTTCAGTTGCTTCTCTAGATTGTCTTGTTGGAGGTTAATTATTTCTTTTTGAGCTTTTAAGTTGTCGTATGTATGTCGTAATCCTAAAATCTTTACTCGTTCAGGAGCTAAGTGTTCTTGCATGGATATTGTTGCAGATAGCACAGTATTTTTTCTATACTCTTGCAAGCTTTTCCAATTTCTTGCATTTTGTCGTATAAAACTTGTAATTTGATGGCCGTGTCGGGACAGTATCCCTTAACGAGCGTGGCGTCGCTTATTGATTATATTTCAGTATGGATTTCTTAGATCTTATCTTTAATTTATCTAAATTTGGCTTAAAGTGTTTTATTAATTTTTTTTGTTAATAAGAATTCGTTTAATTTTTTATTAATTTATTACTGAGAAGACATAATTTATCTAAGGGACTAAAGCGTAGCCTCCATCATGTTTTCGATTCTCAGTTTCTCTGTTGTTAGTTGTGCTGAGGTGTTTAGATATTTAGATCGTACTTGTAATTGCTGGTCCATATTCGTTCTGTCTGTAATGGGATGGCACTAGGTGTTTTATTTTGCCTTTTGGAGGATGGGTTGTACAAGATTCGTTCTTCTATCTTCAATGATTATTTATCTAATCGAATCCCGGCTCGATACAATTCATCTGTAAAAATTAATTAATAACCTCCTTTGACCTTTTACGGGTAGCTTTTGTTGAAGTGTTTTATTTATATACTTTTGTTAAGGTTTTATTTTTTCAAGTTTCTCATTTCGATTTTATGTTACCGTATGGGTTTTTGGGTTAGATGTCGGATACCCTAATACCTGATTTCTAGACGTATTTCCATTTGTCTGGTTTTTTCCTTATTCTTCCAGATTTTGTGGTAGCTTCCTGTTCGCCTTCTTGCGTTTTACTCTTTTTTGACTTTCCCATGGAGATTAGGTCAAATTTTTTGTACTGTTTTAGTAGGAATTTTTGACCTTTTAATTTTGCGGCTTTCGCATGGGTCGCGGCAGAAGCCGGTTTTTGTTTTGGTACATTCTGGGGGTAGTCAGGATCTGATTCATCGTCGGACTCATTAGAGCTAGTGTCTGAAGATTCACTATTTGGGCTTTCGGGGGCGGTCCTTTGCGATTTAGGGGTATCTCCTGCCCTTGCTTCATATATTTCGTCTCCTCTTGAGGTAGAGGGCTTATTTTCCATGTCCTTGCGTTGAAATCCTGTTTCGGGGGAGTTAAAAGATTCTTGGGAACTGTGGGAGGAGTCAAATACCTTTGGAGATTCTCTCCACTGGTTGAATGCCATATCTTCCGGGGGGTGAGGTGTATTTCATAGCAGGGTCTGTTTCCAGTAGTAAGATTCCTTGGGTTTTACTTTTGACACCGTTATGTGATGGTATTGTCCCAAGTTTTCATCTTCCGGGTGTTCCTGTGTCCAAGGCAAAGTACTTTGCCTTGTTTTTATAGGATAACCTATAATGTCCATGGCCTCTCTCAAATTTTTTGTACTTGTATCCCTAGGGGGAGTCTTCCTCCTTTTTGCAACTGGGGTTTCTACAGCTCTGTTTCATTCCTCCTGTAGCGATCTGGGTCTTTCTATCGGGGTTGCTAGGGATACCATGTCGTCAGGAAATCTTTTGGGGGGACATGGGGTCGAAATTCTATCGGGGAAAAATTGGGTTTTTGGCGACAGCGTATAATCTAATTCTTGCTCCGAGCTTTCTGAGGATGAACTCTCTGGGCTTTTTGGGGTTCTTGCGGGCATGGATATTAGGGGTTTTCTTTTAGGGATGACTAGGTTTTTCATTGCCAAATATTCTTCAAAATCTTCCTCTTCGCTATTGTTTTCAAAATAGTTTCGTTTGAAATTAAAGGGTTTTAGTTCCGATATCCTTAACTTAGTAAATTCATTTTCCACGTTTGATGATTCTGAAGATGAGTGTTCGGGTGCCCATTTAACGGGGTATTTGGCACCTTTCATACGGCTAACATGTGCTTTGTATGTTCTTCTAGTTTCTGGACTCATTATTTTAAAGGTAAAATGGTTGTCGTATTTTTTGCTTATTCTGTAGGGTCCCGAATACTTATTATAAAGTTTTTTGCTTTCCAGTTTACCTTTATTTTTCAAATACACACAATCGCCCACCTTAAAATTTATATTACCTTTGATCTTGGATTCGATTCGCAGCTCTTGGCTCATCTTACATTTTTCAAACTCTTGTCTAACTGTTTTATAGGTTTTTCTCATCCTACTTATAAAATCTTGCTTGTAGTCCTCGGTATTATTGTAATATTCTCTGGACTCTATAATTTCCTGACAAGGTATTTTAAAATCGCGGCCAAACAAGAGAAAAAATGGACTATCTTTAGTCGTCTCTGAATAAGCGGTATTGATTACATTGGTTAGGTAGGGTAGACACAGATCCCAATCTTCTCGATTGTCTTTTGAATAAATACTCAAAACATTGGAAAATATTTTGTGCCTATTTTCAATTTTTCCATTAGCTTGGGGATGGTAGGGAGAGGTTACTAATTTTCCGATTTTAAGGAAACTCATTAAGTTTTTTGTTACTTTAGAAGCGAAGTTTGTTCCATTGTCACTAATGACCTGTTGAGGAACGCCAAACCCTAAAAATATTTTTGCTAACGCTTGACTTGTGGCATATGCGCCCTGATTTTTCAATGCTTTGGCAAAAGTGAAGCCACTAAAATGGTCTAATACTGATAGAACGCAAGTATGACCTCGATTAGAAACAGGCAATTCTCCACTTGTACCATATAGGTCAAATGAAACGATATCTAAAGGGAACCTTGCTACCGGTACTCTTCCCATGGGGGGATTAGGGTATGTTTGGGGATTTTTTCTTAGGTTACACGCTTCACATGTATTTATAAAATCTTTGAGTTTTGTTAATGCCGACGGAACATAAAAGTATTGTTTTAGCTTATGAAAGGTTTTGGTTATTCCCAAGTGTCCACCTATCTCCGAATGGAAGTACTCAAAGGCAGGTATTATTAAGCTTTGAGGGAGTACTGGGATTATTAAGGTTTGATTTCTATTTGTTTCGCCTGATACTATCCTGCAAAGGATTCCTTCGTCCAAGTCGTAATAAAAATTGTCTATTTCCCGTCTCAGGGCTTTGAACTTATCAGGGAGATTGTCAGAATTCACAAAATAATTAATTAGAGTCAAACACATTTCAGCCTTAACTTGGTTTCTGTTAATGTTAGCTAGGGATAAGGGGCTACGAGTAATTTCGTTTTCTTCTGTAAAGATTTTAGGTTTATTCTTCTTGTGTTTTCGTTTACTGGGATTAATGGCATTTATTTGTTTAGTTTCATTATCTGAAGGGTTATTTTCAGGGTATCTACTCAGGTAATCACAAGGGGCATTCTTTTTACCGGTCTCGTGTTCAAATTCGTAATCCAGATCTTGGATTTTCATTATCCATCACGCTAAAATTCCGGTTGGATTCTTGAATGTGCTTAGGTACTGTAAGCCTTTATGGTCCGAGCGCAGTTTAAATTTTCGTCCTACTAAATAATGACTGAATTTATCTAAATGGTAAATTATAGATAATAGTTCCAATTGTGTTGCTGAATAACTACTTTCGCCTTTGGTTAAAGTTCTGCTTGAATAGCATATGACTTTCTCTATTTACTGAGGGGATTCTTGTAGGGGTTCAGGGTAGTTTTCCACAGGGATTAATTGGGAAAGAATTGCACCGATGCCTAAAGCTGAAGCATCAGTGGTAACCACAAATTGTCCCTTTTCAAAGTCTGGCAGCGACAAAATTGGTTCAGAAGTAAGAGCTTTCTTGAGAGTGTCTAAGGAAGTTTGAGCTTCCTGCGACCAGGTAATATTTTGGGAAGTCCCTTTAGTTAGATCTGTTAGGGGCTTTGCGATTTGTGCGTAGTTGCGTATAAATTTTCTAAAGTAACTGGTTAAACCACTGATGCCTCTTAATTGTTTCATAGTTTTCGGCGGCTTAAGATTCTCTACACATTTTATCTTCTCAGGGTCCGGTGATATTTGACCTTGGGTCACTATCATTCCTAAGAATTTTATTTCGGATTGAAACAAATTTACTTTTTCGGGTCTATATTTCAAATTGCCCTCTCTGAATTTTTCGAAAACTTCGGCTAATGTTTTTAAATGATCCTCTGGTGTTTCTCCTACGCAAATCACATCGTCCACAAAGTGAATAATATTTTCTTTACCTCGTAATAAATGTAATAGAGGTCTACATAATGCACTTGAACTAGTTTTGAGTCCGAAGGGTACTCTCAAATATTCATAAGAGCCACATTCCATAGTTAAATAAGCAGCTTTATAAACGACATTATCTGCTATCTTAACCTGATGATACCTTTGCTTGAGGTCAAGAGATGTAAAAATTTTGTTTTTAGTTGAAATGGAGTCTAGGATGTCATCAATTCGGGGCAGGGGAAATTTGTCACTTACTACTTGCTTATTTAAAGCTCTATAATCTACTACAAGTCTAAGGTCCTGGTTCTTTTTTGGCACGAGTATAACGGGGGCTGAATACGGGCTTATACTTGGCCGTATAATATTGTTTCTTTCTAATTTGCGTATTTTGTTTTTTAACCAGCCTATGCAGGGATGAGGGATACGATAGTGCTGTTTAGCTACAGGTAACCCCGTGGTTTGAATAGAATGTTCGTTAAATAGTATCAACCCGATATCTTCCTCACCCGTGGAAAAAATATCTCTAAAACTCCAAAGCAATTAACATAATTTTTCTTTTAATTGTTTATCTTGAATATGATCTAATTTAAATTTTTTAAAAAATTGGTGGTTTGTCAGGGGGTACCTATTCTTTGAGTTGCTAACACCGATGCTATTGACTAAGCTTTTCTTGGAGTTTTTCAACTTGTTTAGCTTGTGTTCAGAAATCACTTGTAATTCAACGAGACATGCCCCTTTTTTTAATGTAATCATATCGTTTTCATTTGTGTTAGTTAACCAAATAAAACTTTCGCCTTTTTCATATGAAATAATCTGTTCTTCACAAAACAGATTTTCTGGAATTTATTTACACGAGGATGCGAACCAAATTTCGGAATTGTCATTTACAGGGGTGACCATTTGAGAGATTTGTACTCTTTGCATAGTATTTGGGGGGATTTTTGTCTTACGCACCGCGAATCCATAATATTTTTCTTCCGAGCAATTTTCTATTAAATTAAGATTGGCGCTTGATTGCGTCAAGTCTTCCGCTTTTGGGGTTGATTGTAAGGGTGATTTCAAGTCCTGTCCCCTTACAACAGTACTTGGATTTATTATTTCATTCCATAATTCAGCTACTTTCTTTATTTCTGTTTGTCTATACTCCTGCATTTTTCCTATTTTTGCTTTTACTGACTCGATCCATTTGCTGTTTTATTTTCTTTCTCGTCCCGTGAGAGAAAATGACGTGACGTGAGGTATAAAAGATTTGATTCTATTCACTGTTGCTTCCCCTCTCTCCAAGCGTTGGATAATAGGATCGTGTGGATACACGAGTCGGTTGTTTGCTATATCTAATAACACTTTATTAGTTTTTAGAAAATTAGCACCAATTATCGCTTCGTATGGGAAATTTTTGCTGATTATGAAGTTTGTAGGGAAGATCCTATTGTCTTTTATCACATCTAGACGTATGGAGCCTATAGCTTCCAGCCTATGACCCGTGACACTTGTTAAACTGGGAATAGTGCAGTTTTTCCGTCGCTTAATATACACTGGTAGTTTATTAAATACGTTTGAATTTATTATGTTAACTGATGCACCGGAATCTATTAACGCTTTGAAGTTAATACTTGCAACATTAAAATTATTTAATATAGGTAGTATATCATTATTATCACTAAGAGAAGGTACAATTAATGGGTGGGACCTATGAAAAATACTGGCCTCCAGGGTCCCGGTTAATTTTCTTGGGGGCCTAATTCGTTTCCCTGTGCGCTTATTTGATAAGTTGGGGTTTGACATAGGGGTTCGGCGGGAAGTGGATTGGGTTCACTAGCAATTGAAGTGGCGAGTTGATTGATATTTGATTGTCTTGGTTGCCACGTATTATTACGTGGGTTAAAGTTTCTTGTGCCGACGGCTCGCGGCATTTGTTCATTTTGTATTGACAAAAAGTTTCTTTCGTTTCCCGTCGGAAAAAAATATCTTCTGTCACCGCTCGCATTCCTGTTAATTCTAGTCGGATACACTGTCCGTGAATTATATTGGTCAAAGTTCTGTCGCGTATCTGGGTTGGGGAACCAATAATTATTGTGCCGGTTGAGGGAAGGATTTGAGTATGCAAATCTTTGTTGGTAGGGATTGCGGACCTGTGGGAGGCGTGGGGGGTTATTTCTATAGCTTCCTGACCCATTGGCATTTAAGTTTGTTCTCCCGAACAAACGGTTATTAAAACTGGGGGTTGCTGGTGTAAAGTTATTTCTAGTATGGCATTCCCTGGCAATATTTCCTTGTTTATTACATGCATAGCATATAATTGAGGGGTTCCGTACGTTGTTTGTTGTATTTGTGGGTACAAAACGTACTATCCTTTGACTGGTAGGGGTTGGAGATCTAATTTGGTTCGGTTTGGGTGAATTATCTCTCGAAAAGAAATATGGGGAACTTCCTCGTGATCGTCCCGGAGTTGAATTTTCTACGTTATTTATTTTTGACTTGTTGTGGTTCGCCACAATTGAGTCAATTTCTATCATTCTCTCTACTTCCTGGACTGCTAGCTCTAATGTTTCGATATTCTTTGATATCAACATTCGGTACAGATTGGGGCTTAACCCTTGCATGAAAGCATTTAGTACAATTTTATCATATAAAGGACCAGATTCTTTTCCTTATTTAGCCTCAATGGATACCATTATTTTGTGCAGATATTCTCTAGCATTTTGGGTTTCGTCGAAATAAACCGTACCATGCTTTAGTTTGTGTGTTGAACTGGTTTCAACAAATCTCTCTCGGAACGCTTTTAGCAATTTTTCTATTGAGTTTATTGGAAGATTGTTATCTTCCCCTATCGTATTTTCTATCTGTTTCAAGAATGTTAGTGCTTGCCCCTTAAGTCTCATTAACAACATGCCAACTAATGATTTTAAGTCTGTTTGAGTTATCTCCACAAATTGATTTAATTGGATAATAAATTCATCTACATCCGAATCTCCGTTATATGGGGGTAGTGACTTTGAAATTTCCACTGTTTTGGCAATAATTTTTTGCTTTAATAATTGTGCGGTTTGATCCAACGACATATTGATTTATTTTTTTTTGTTGGGTTAAAATTCGGTACTGGTTTTATTTGTTTTGAAACTATTTAAATTTGATACTTCTTAATTATATGTACTTTTTTTTTGCTACTATTTTCGGAGGATTTAGGTTTAACAAAATATTGTACTTCAAAATATGCACAAATTATGAAACTTCAAAGCATGCGGAAAAAATGGTACTTTAATGCATGCACACTTTTCCTATGCGTAATATATCTCAACAATCTTTTTTTTTTCAATGTTGTCCTTGTGTTTTTGCTCCTTTAAACCGGCCGCGCCAATTGTAATGGGGGGGGTTTATAAAAAGTTATTTATTCATATGTTTTCAGATGTTTCCTCATATGGGAAATTTTAATTAATGAATTCAATGGGAGAAATTAGTTAAACTCTAAACTGATGGTTCGCGAGTGGCATACCTAAGTGGAGGCGGGACTTCATGTGTAGGGAGCTTAAATTAACGGTACAAACGGGGAGCTCGCATTAACGGCCATACTGAGTCGAAATCAGATTGAATGGATTCATTTTCCCTTGGAAGTGAGTGGAGCCACAAGGACAAGCTAATTTCGAGAAATACTAGCATAAAGAGAATAAAATAAGAAGATGATGCATTTATTACTCACAGAACTGGAACAGAGCTTGGTATATCGAAATATTTGCAGTAAATGGCACTAAGTTAACACTGGTCACTGGTTCAATACTATTGTTCTGAACTGACAATCGACTAACTAGATAAGACTCATTTCCAAATAAGACTGTCATAAGATTCCAAAGTTAAGACTCACACAATAAGACTGCTCCAAAAAGACTGCAAACTAAGACTCAATTAAGACTGACTTTAGACTGACTCCTAATTGCTAAGTTCGAAAATACTATACTCCCAGATTTTTGCCGAAGGTTACATACGGGCTTTACCAAAGAGCGCACTATATTAATCCTATTGGTTCAAATTTCTTGTCTTTTATTATTATTGGGCAGTGCTGTCCCAATCAGCAACTCGATTTTAATTACTTTTACTAGGATTTATGACTCTTTGCAACTTCACTTTGGAATTCTTCCTAGCGTGATACAATTTTTTACTTGATACAAAGTTTAACATTGTATTTCATTATATTTAATTTATACAATTCTTGACACATTTTATGCAAATTTCAAACCTAAGATTTATTGTTGCAATTGTAATACAATGTTTCGCTACTTTTTAAATTTGACAATTAATTGTTACTTAAATTATTTGGGTTTATATTCTGGGCATTTTTACTTGGAAAATTTTTGGGGTATTGGAAAGTGATTCCATTACAATTGGTTTTCTTGATGGTCATAATGTCATAGCATTGCTGATCTAGAGAGATAGGAATTGATTCAATTGGTTGGGACTCATCAGGGAGTTATATACTCTCGTGTTTTTGTTCTTCAATGTGTGTTATACGTCCATCATTTTTTCTTTTTTTGAACGGGGTTTCCCCGGTAAGGATAAATTGAAGGATCTGGCGGGCTTGGGTCCCTTGAAGATATGTGGTTGATTTAGACACAGGAGTTGGGGTGGGCGTTCTAGTTAAGTTTCTTTTTGAAGGCAGGAAAGGTGAAACATCAATGTCGTTTTCAGGAGGTTCCTGTGTGTCAGACATGAGCTATTTGGAACTAAAAATCTCACCGCCTATTTCTTTCACTGTTCAGAACTATGATTAAAATCGTATAATCCAATGTTGAAGAACCAAGGTCATTAATATCACTTAGTAAAGTTCAGGGACATGTTCTGTCTGTAAATGTTCAAGTTACACATAGGCACTTTCGACTTGCAAATACCAAGAGTGAGAACACCAATTAGATGTTCTCACCGAGGAGGCAGCTCATAATTTTAGTTTTAAATTGCGGCTGAACTAGCGTGTACCTGAGTCCCAAGCAACTGAACTACTGTAACTGAACCACTGTACAAATGAACCCTCTTGCCACTTGGCCCCCGTGAAGCTGAACACCGTGTAACTGAATCCTGTATAACTGAACCCTCTTGTCACTGGGGCCCCGTACTGCTGAACCCTGTGTAACTGAATTCTCGTGTAACTGAACCCTGTGTAACTGAATTCCCGTTCAAATGGAAACTTACATAATTTAACCCACTTGAATGGAGAAGTCGCGTTAATACCCCCTATGTCGCTAAATCCCATTTAACTAAGTCGCCATTAATTAGTGATACTATGCTACATGTATTGTTGAGTTCCGACCTACTGTGAAACTCAACCTCCCGTGCAAATCTAACCCATATAGATCCACTCATTTTAACTCAACAGTCATGTGACAGTGAACCCGAGCAATTTAGCCCTCGTATAACTGAAATCTTGTGCAAGTCCACCTCTATCCTTACAATGGGTAAAACACAATTTATGACATGTCAAGTCAAGATGACAGTCAAGATGACTAATAAAAAAGTTCGGTTTTGTTGTCACAAAAGCAAAGAAAATCTGACGTCACAAACTCTGAAAGGCATATGTATTTCTCTTTTTTATGTCTGTTAAGGGGGGTTTCCCTTTGAACTAATACTGTATACGTGTCAAGGTGTTTAAGCCCGCTCGGGTACTGGAGTATACCACAGGGGGAAAAAAACCCTCATATGAAATGATGTAATAAATATTTATATATGTTATTTTAGCTCTGTTATTTTTATTTTATTTTAAATGTTGTAAGTAAAGTAGAGATGAGGACTTAATGTGTAAATCTTGCCCCCTCCCTCTATTACGAAAAGTTCGTCTCATGGAAAATCCTTCCGAAACTCCCACCCAAAACATGTTTTATGTTTCCCAATAACAAACACTATCTGTAAGAAGTGGACAAATTGCAAAGATTGAAATTAAAAAAGGTACTTTAACTTCTGCAAGTGGGTTCTCTGATTATTTTAGAGGTTGGTAGAGAATGAGATACTTCAAATGGAACATTTAATTCCAAACTATCTTCGTGACAAGGGTTGTATTTATGGAAAAATAGTTCTATAATCATCAGGCAGTTCTTGTCTTTTTTTTATAATTCAAATTTGATTTGAACCCAACTGGAGTCGGGGCTGTACCTTTAAAAAGTAGAGGGGTCATGGTCGTGATATACGACCTCTCAAATCCAATCCTTAGGAGTAATAACCTCACTGGTGGATTCCGGCTTTTCATTACAACGGATGAGTTAAACCACATTTTTTCCTTTGTTAGTTTTTTTTTTTTTTTGGTCTGATTTAATTGATTCTCTTGTTTGTTTTAAAGTTTGATTATTAATTATTTGCTGTTTCAATTAAAGTCTAAATTTATAAATTAAAAATATTTTTTGATTATGTAATGTAAAATTTCCAATAAGTCAATCTGCCTTAAGTTTATTCTATCACCAGTTTTGCAGGTAAATACATATCTAATATTGGACCAATACCACTAGTGTAACGGCCTTCAATGTCTAAATACTAGTAGTATCCATTTTTTGAATTCGCCGCCTTTACGTTCCTTCCGGTTTTTCTGGTAATTCTATTCTACAGGGGCATTACACCCTTTCAAAGAGACGGGTTTTCTATTGTGACATCGATTTTTTGGAGGTCAAACTCATGGATACATGTTTATTTATTTTTTTTTTAAACTGGTATTTTTTCAATGAAGCCCATAGCACTTTGCAGAAACCCGTGAATGTAGGACTGAAAGTCCAATTACTAATCAAGTTAGTGTGACCGCCATTTTTGATCTGGTTAAGTGGGTATAATCTGGTTTGGTTTGTTATTGCGAGAGGATTACTCAATTTACATCTTAGTGTTAACTGTGCAATGACTAAAGGAACATTTGAAGGTGGAGAAAAAAAGGGGTAATTATCGATTGGATAATTTTAACAAGAAATGACCGAAAAGTGTTTTGGTTTGCACAGTGTTGTCAATTTTAAATATTTTATAAATAAAAAAAATTAACAAGAAATGGCTGAAAAGTGTTTTGAGGGAGTTGAGTTGCACGAGGGTTCAGTTACATGCGGATTCAGTTACACGGGGATTAGTTAAATGGGGTCGAGACTTCTTTAGTTTACGAGATTTGCGAATTTTTTGCGAAAAGATATTTGCGTAAAGGTATTGCGATGGTTAAGAATGCCTCACGGGTAATTAAAGAATGGGATGCTTGCATCAACAATACAAAGAATAAGCTCAGATACTTAATAGATTTGACGCTTACAAGAGACATTGCTAGAAAGTATTCAATAGCTTAATTGAAAAGTAATGATAGAATGACATTGTGACTTGACCTAGCTTTACCTCGCTGATGTGGTCTGTATAATACATAAGTAACGTTTGAAAAGTATTGTCAATTTAAAAAGAAATGGCTGAAAAGTGTTTTGAGGGGGATGGGTTGCATGGAGGGTTGAGTTGCACGAGGGTTCAGTTAAAGGGGATACAGTTGCACGGGGGTTTCGGTTATACAGGGGTTCAGTTACAAGGAGGATTCAGTTGCACGGGGGTTGAGTTAAATGGGAATTGAGTTCCACGAGAGTAGTGCTTTGTCGTGGTGAATGCCTCACGGGTAATTAAAGAATGGGATGCTTGCATCAACAATACAAAGAATAAGCTCAGATACTTAATAGATTTGACGCTTACAAGAGACATTGCTAGAAAGTATTCAATAGCTTAATTGAAAAGTAACGATAGAATTACATTGTGACTTGACCTAGCTTTACCTCGCCGATGTGGTCTGTATAATACATAAGTAACGTTTGAAAAGTATTGTCAATTTAAAAAGAAATGGTTGAAAAGTGTTTTGAGGGGGATGGGTTGCATGGAGGGTTGAGTTGCACGAGGGTTCAGTTAAAGGGGATACAGTTGCACGGGGGTTTTGGTTATACAGGGGTTCAGTTACAAGGAGGATTCAGTTGCACGGGGGTTGAGTTAAATGGGAATTGAGTTCCACGAGAGTAGTGCTTTGTCGTGGTTTAGCCGTGAGGTCCCTTACCACAACCCCAAAGGGCTCCGATCCCCCCACCCCAACCCCGAAGGAACCCCCGGTCCTCAAAGGTTCTCTAGGCTCCCAAAGGGGCCGTGGTTTCCCTTGTAACTTTTACATTCTCTTGATTTTCAAAGTTCCGTTTGAAGGACTCTGTTGTTTTAAGCCAGTGTGATTTTTTCTTTACATGGTGTTCGTTCAAAAAAGTGAGAATTTCTGTTAAATAAATAATTCTTATACTTTTTCCGTTCAATTGAAGGCGAGGATTTCTGTTAAATAAATAATTGTTATACCTTTTAAAATGACTTCACGGGGTTTGAGGGGGCTCTGTTGTTTTAAGTCGTTTGATTTTTTCTTTACATGGTGTTCATTCAAAAAGCGAGGATATTCCGTGTGATTTTTTAGGGAAGTTTAATGAATTTATTAGTTATCGAGAGTTCAATGATTCCCCCCCTCAATGACTTCCAGGGGGTTTTATGATTTCTCCTCACAATGAATTCAGATGGTTTTAGGACTCATCCCCCTAGACATAACTCCATTCAACCTTGAGCGAAGATATAAAAGTTTGATGAAGTATTTTTCTGCTTAACAACTACATTAATAACTTCCAAGATGATAGGACTTATTTTTTAATTTAATTGGGAATGAAAAGTCAAAGTCTAAAATAAAGAACAAGGTATTTCGGAGGGGGTAGCTAACTTCATATACGGGATAATTTCCACTCTCGCCTTAGAACTTATTCATGGATACCTAAAACCGTCAATGGTTAGACTGTTGCCCCTAGCGGTAACCATGCCATGCTCGGGACAAATTTTTGGAGGTGCCCACCTCACCTGCTCAGAGTCTCAGGCAAGTGACCCTAAATTTGAAAAAGTGGAAATTGGCTCAGATTTTCTAAACTGAGCTGAGACAATGAATAGATACTATTGGGAAAGTTATTGGAGACGCTGGGCATCCTTGAACAAGTGCTAAATTGAGAGAGGAATTTGGGACAATATTTGGGGGCACCCACCCACCCAGAGTCTCTGGCAGGTGACCCAAAAATTTAAAAAACACACAGAGACGACAGACACAAAGAGACGAATCACACACAGAGAGGACAAACAGACAGAAACGACACATAGAGACAACACATACACAGAGACGATACACACAGAGTCAACACACACACAGAGAGATGAGACACACACACAGAAATGACAAACACACATAGAGACGACACACACAAAGAGACGTCACACACACACACACAGATACGAAACACACATAGAGACAACACACACATAGAGACAACACACACACACACAGAGACAACATCCACACAGAGACAACAAACACACACACAGAGACGACACACTCAAAGTGACGACTTACACATAGAGACGACACACACACAGAGACGACAAAGACACAGATACGACACAGATACACAGACGACACATACACAGATACGACACAATCATAGTTACGAAGTCCAAAGAGATACAAAACACACACACAGACGACAAACCCACAGAGGCTACATAAAGAAATAAATAAATCACACACAGAGACGACCACCACAAAGACACGACACATAGAGAGGACACATGCACAGAGACGATACACACACACATAGTCAACACACACAGAGAGACGAGACACGCAGACAGAAATGACAAAACACACATAGAGACGACACACACAAAGAGACGTCACACACACACAGATACGAAACACACATAGAGACGAAACACACATAGAGACAACACACATCCACACAGAGACGACACACACACACAGAGACGACACACTCAAAGTGACGACTTACACATAGAGACGACACACACACACAGACGACAAACACACAGAGACGACACACATAGAGAGACGACACACACACAGAGACGACACACTCAAAGTGACGACTTACACATAGAGACGACACAAACACACAGAGACGACAAACACACAGAGACGACACACATAGAGAGACGACACGCAAACAGAGACGACAAACACACAGAGACAACACACACACAGATACGAAACACACAAAGCGACGGCACTCGCACAGAGAGGACAAACACACAGAAACGACACACACACACAGAGACGACACACACATAGAGACAACAAAGACATAGAGATGACAGACACACAGATACAAAACACCCACAGAGACTACAAACACACACAGAGTCAACTCACACACACAGAGGACAAACACACAGAGACGACAGACACAAAGAGACGAATCACACACAGAGAGGACAAACACACAAAAACGACACATAGAGACGACACATGCACAGAGACGATAAACACACACAGAGTCAACACACACATAGAGACGATAAACACACACACACAGAAATTATAAACACACATAGAGATGACACACACAAATAGACGTCACACACACACAGATACGAAACACATATAGGGACGACACACACATCGACACAACACACACACACACAGACAACAACCACACAGAGACGACACAAACACACACACAGAGACGACACACTCAAAGTGACGACTTACACATAGATACGACACACACACAGAGACGACAATCACACAGAAACGACACACACACACACACATACACAGAGACGACACACACATAGAGACAACACAGACACAGAGATGACACACACACAGAGACGACAACACATAGAGAGACGACAGGCACACAGAGACGACAAAAACACAGAGACAACACACACACACAGATACGAAACACCCACAGAGACGACACATGCACAGAGACGACACACACACACAGAGTCCACTCGAACAGAGAGAGGACAAACACACAGAGACGACAGACACAAAGAGACGAATCACACACAGAGAAGACAAACACACAGAAACAACACATAGAGACGAAACCTGCACAGAGACGATACACACACACAGAGTCAACACACACAGAGAGACGAGACACACACACACACAGAAATGACAAATACACATAGAGATGAAACACACAAAGAGACATCACACACACACAGATACGAAACACAAATAGTGACGACACACACATATAGACAACACACACACACACATAAAACAACCACCCATAGACGACACAAACACACACACACAGACACTACACACTCAAAGTGAATAATTACACATAGAGGCGACACACACACAGAGACGACAATCACACATAAACGACACACACATACACAGAGACGACACACACACATAGAGACAACACAGACACAGAGACGACACACACACACAGAGATGACAACACATAGAGAGACGACAGGCACACAGAGACGACAAAAACACAGAGACAACACACACACACAGATACTAAACACCCACATAGAAGACACATGCACAGATACTACACACACACACAGAGTCAACTCACACACATATAGTAAAAACACAAATAGACGACATACACAAAGACACGAATCACACACAGAGAGGAAAAACACCAAGACCCCCACCATAGAGACGACACATGGAGAGAGACGATACACACACACAGAGAGAAGAGACATGGCTTATATGTTTAAATTATTTTGGTCTACAGATCAATTTAATTTTTTTTTTTTTAACACAGTAGTTTTTTTTTATTAATTAACCAAAAAAAAAAACGCAAACAGATAGAACACAAAAGATACGAAAAAAACAAAGAGACGACATAATCAGAGAGCGGACAAACACAGAGACACGACACACACACACAGAGACGACACAATCATAGAGACACCACGCACATAGAGATGACAGACACACAGATACAAAAACACCCGCAGAGACTATACACACACACAGAGTCCACACACACACACAGAGGACAAACACACAGAGACGACAGACACAAAGAGAAGAATCACACACAGAGAGGACAGATACGACAAACACACAGAGACGACACACATAGAGAGACGACACGCAAACATAGACGACAAACACACAGAGAAAACACACACATAAATACGAAACACACACAGAGACGACACACGCACAGATAGGACATACACACAGAAACGACACACACACACAGAGAGACGACACACACATAGAGACAACACAGACATAGAGATGACAGACACACAGATACGAAACACCCACAGAGACGACACACACACACACAGAGTCCACTCACACACACAGAAGACAAACACAAAGAGACGACAGACACAAAGAAACGAATCACACACAGAGAGGACAAACACACAGAAACGACACATAGAGACGACACATGCACAGAGAGGATACACACACACAGAGTCAACACACACAGAGAGACGAGACACACACACACACAGAAATGACAAACATACATAGAGACGACACACACACAGAGACGACAAGCACACAGAAACGACACACACACACATACACAGAGACGACACACACATTGAGACAACACAGACACAGTGACGACACACACACAGAGACGACAACACATAGAGAGACGACACGCACACTGAGACGACAAACACCCACATACACCAGACACACACACAGATACGACACACACACAGAGACTACACATGCACAGAGACGACACACACACACAGAGTCCACTCACACAGAGAGATGAAAAACACACAGAGACGACAGACACAAAGAGACGAATCACACACAGAGAGGACAAACAAACACAAAAGACACATAGAGACGACACTTGGACAGAGACGATACACACACACAGAGTCAACACACACAGAGAGACGAGACATGGCATATCTGATGAAATAATTTAGGTCTTATGATCAATTTAATTTTTTTTTTTAATAAAGTAGTTTTTTTTTTAGTAAGGACACTCATAACAACACGCACACAGAGAGAACACCACAGATACGAAACACACAAAGCGACGACACACGCACAGAGAGGACAAACACACAGAAACGACACACACACACAGAGACGACACACACATACACAGACAAAGAGATGACAAACACACAGATACAAAACACCCACAGAGACGACACACACACAGAGTCCACTCATACACACATACGACAACAAACATAGAATATAGAAAAACATGTCCATAACAAACAAATAGCTTGAAAAACCCCCGAACCGCCAACTGGAGACGTCGCATGAGAAAGTAAGAAACACACACACAGAGTCCCCGCATCCAAAGGATAGAGACCCCCACCACACAGACCAGACAAAAGTCTGTAGATACCTCATAAACACCGACACGTCACACACACACACAGATAAAACACACACATAGACACACATAGAGACAACACACACACACAGACAACATCCACACAGAGACGACACAAACACACACACAGAGACGACACACACACAGAGACGACACACTAAAAAGTTGGGTTAATCTAGGTTCACTTAGAGTGGCGCGCCACTCTAAGTGAACCTAGATTAACCCAACTTTTTAGTGTGTCGTCTCTGTGTGTGTGTCGTCTCTGTGTGTGTGTTTGTGTCGTCTCTGTGTGGATGTTGTCTGTGTGTGTGTGTTGTCTCTATGTGTGTGTCCATGTGTGTTTCTGTATCTGTGTGTGTGTGACGTCTCTTTGTGTGTGTCATCTCTATGTGTGTTTGTCATTTCTGTGTGTGTGTGTCTCTGTCTCTCTGTGTGTGTTGACTCTGTGTGTTTGTATCGTCTCTGTGTATGTGTCGTCTCTTTGTGTTGTTTCTGTGGGGTTTTCCTCTCTGTGTTTGAATCGTCTTTATTTTTACTTAGTATAAGTTTGTTGGTACTATTTTTGTGTGTGTGGACTATTTGTGTTTGTGTAGTCTCTGTGTGTGTTTTGTATCTGTTTTTATGTAATCTATATGTATGTGTTGTCTATGTGTGTGTGTAGTCTCTGTGTGAGTGTGTCGTTTCTGTGTGTTTGTCCTCTCTGTGCGTGTGTCGTCGCTTTGTGTGTTTCGTATCTGTGGTGTTATCTCTGTGTGCGTGTTGTTATGAGTGTCCTTACTAAAAAAAAAACTACTTTATTAAAAAAAAATAAATTAAATTGATCATAAGACCTAAATTATTTCATCAGATATGCCAAGTCTCGTATCTCTGTTTGTGTTGACTCTGTGTGTTTGTATCGTCTCTGTCCTTGTGTCGTCTCTATGTGGCGTGTCTGTGTGTTTGTCTTCTCTGCGTGTGATTAGTCTCGTTGTGTGTGTCGTCTCTGTGTGTTTGCCCTCTCTCTGTGTTAGTGGACTCTGTGTGTGTGTGTCGTCTCTGTGATTGTGTTGTCTCTGTGGATGTTTCGTATCTGTGTGTGTGTGTGTTGTCTCTGTGTGTTTGTCGTCTCTGTGTGCGTGTCGTCTCTCTATGTGTTGTCGTCTCTGTGTGTGAGTCGTCTCTGTGTCTGTGTTGTCTCTATGTGTGTTTCGTATCTCTGTGTGTGTGTGTGTCTTTTCTGTGTGGTTGTCGTCTCTGTGTGTGTGTCGTCTCTATGTGTGTTTGTCATTTCTGTGTGTGTGTGTGTGTCTCGTCTCTCTGTATGTGTTGAGTATGTGTGTGTGTATCGTCTCTGTGCAGGTGTTGTTTCTAAGCGCTGTCTCTGTTGTTGATTAATCTCTGTTTTTGAATCGTCTATTTTTTTATTTCATCTCTGTGTGTTTGTACTATGTGTGTGTGATTGGACTCTCTTTGAGTTTGTATTCTCTGCGGGTGTGTCGGCTCTTTGTCTCTTTAATATCTATGTCGTTGTTGTTTCTATGTGTATGTCGTCTCTGTGTGTGTGTGTGTCGTTTCTGTGTGTTTGTATGCTCTGTGAGTGTGTCGTCGCTTTGTGTGTTTCGTATATTTGTGTTTGTTGTCTCTCTATGTTTGTAGTCTCTGTGTGTTTTTCGTCTCTTTCCTCTCTGTGTGTGTTTCGAGTCTGTATGTCGGGCGTGTCAGTGTGTTTGGCGTCTGTGTGTGTGAGTGGACTCTGTGTGTGTGTCATCTAGGTTTGTGTTGCGTATCTGTGTTTCTTTCAACTCTAGGTCTGTGTTGTCTCTATGATCATGTCGTATCTGTGTGTGTGTCTCTTCCCTGTGTTTTTAGTCTGTGTTCGTGAGTGGTCGTGTTGTGTGTTTCGTATATGTGTGTTTTCTCTGTGTGTGCGGTTTTTTATGAAGTTCATTACTAAAAAAAAACTACTTTATTAAAAAAAAAAAAAATGAAATCTATAAAAATAACTAAATTATTTAATAAGATACGCCATATCTCGTATAACTTTGTGTTTTGACTCTGTGTGTGTATCTTCTCTGTCCATGTGTCGTCTCTATGTGTCGTTTCTGTGTGTTTGTCCTCTCTGTGTGTGATTCGTTTCTTTGTGTCTGTCGTCTCTGTGTGTTTGTCCTCTCTCTGTGTGAGTGGACTCTGTGTGTGTGTGTGTCGTCTCTGTGAATGTGTCGTCTCTGTGTGTGTTTCGTATCTGTGTGTGTGTGTTGTCTATGTGTGTGTGTCGTATATGGGTGAGTTTCGTATGTCTAAATTGTGTCAGCTCTGGATTTGTATTGTCTCGGGCTGTGTGGTGGCTCTAGATGGGTGGCTTCTCGGGGTATGTGTGTGTGTGTGTCATTACAGTTGTCTTGTCGTCTGTTTCTATTTTTCGACTCTAAGTGTATTAAGTCTATTAGTGGTTTCAGTCTCTGGTTTGGCTTTTGTGTAGTCTATGCGTGGAGTTTTTCTGTGTGTGTGTGTGTTTTCTCTATGCGTTTGTCGTCGCTATGTGTGTTTCGTATCTGTGTGTGTGTGTGTGGTCTCTTTGTGTGTGTCATCTATATGTGTGTTTGTCATGTGTGTGTGTGTGTGTGTTTCGTCTCTCTCTGTGTGTGTGTGTATGTGTCGTCTCTGTGCGTGTGTTGTCTCTGTGTGTCGTTTCTGTGTGTTTGTAATCTCTGTGTGTGATTCGTCTCTTTGTGTCTGTACTCTCTGTGTGTTTGTCCTCTCTGTGTGTGAGTGGACTGTGTGTGTGCGTGTCGTCTCTGTGGGTGTTTTGTATCTGTGTGTCTGTCATCTCTATGTCTTTGTTGTCTCTATGTGTGTGTCGTCTCTGTGTGTGTGTGTGTGTCGTTTCTGTGTGTTTGTCCTCTCTGTGCGTGTGTCGTCGCTTTGTGTGTTTCTGTATCTGTGTGTGTGTTGTCTCTGTGTGTTTGTCGTCTCTGTGTGCGTGTCGTCTCTCTATGTGTGTCGTCTCTGTGTGTGTGTGTCGTCTCTATGTGTCAGTCGTCACTGTGAGTGTGTTGTCTCTGTGTGCGTGTCGTCTCTCTATCTGTGTCGTCTCTGTGTGTTTTTCGTCTCTGTGTGTGTGTTGTCTCTCTGTGTCAGTAGTCTCTTTGATTGTGACATCTCTGTGTGTGTGTCGTCTCTGTTTGGATGTGTGTTGTTTCTGTTTGTGTTTCGTCTCTCTGTGTGTTTAGTATCTGTGTGTGTGTTTCGTCTCTGTGCGTGTGTCATCTCTATGTGTGATTGGTTAGTTCTATGTGCGTGTCTCGTCTCTCTTTGTTTGTTTAATCTGTGTGTCTGTATCGTCTCTGTGTCTGTGTCGTCTCTATGTGTCTTTTCTGTGTGTTTGTCCTCTCTGTGTGTGATTAGTCTCTTTTTGTCTGTCTTCTATGTGTGTTTGTCTTATCTTTGTGTGTGTCTTCTATCTGTTTAATTATTAAATATTTCTGTGTCTTCTATGTTTGTGTGTCGTCTATCTCTGTGTGTCGTATCTGTGTGTTTGTCGTCTCTGTGTGTGTGTCGTCTCTATGTGTAAGTCGTCTCTTTTTGTCTGTCGTCTCTGTGTGTTTGTCGTCTCTGTGTGTGTGTCTACTCTATGTTTAAGTCGTCACTATGAGTGTGTCGTCTCTGTGTGTGTGTCGTCTCTCTATGTGTGTCGTCTCTGTGTGTTTGTCGTCTCTGTGTGTGTGGTCGTCTCTATGTGTAAGTCGTCACTTTGAGTGTGTCGTCTCTGTGTGTGTGTTTGTTGTCTCTGTGTGGATGTTGTCTCTGTGTGTGTGTGTGCTGTCTCTATGTGTGTGCTGTCTCTATGTGTATTTCGTATCTGTGCGTGTGTGTGACGTCTCTTTGTGTGTGTCGTCTCTATGTGTGTTTGTCATTTCTGTGTGTGTGTCTCATCTCTCTGTGTGTGTGTTGACTCTGTGTGTATCGTCTCTGTGTATGTGTCGTCTCTTTGTGTCGTTTCTGTTTGTTTGTCCTCTCTGTGTGTGATTCGTCTTTTTGTGTCTGTCGTCTCTGTGTGTTTTTTAAATTTTTGGATCACCTGCCGGAGACTCTGGGCGGGTGGGTGCCCCCAAATATTGTACCAAATTCCTCTCTCAATTTAGCACTTGTTCAAGGATGCCCAGCGTCTCCAATAACTTTCCCAATAGTATCTATTCATTGTCTCAGCTCAGTTTAGAAAATCTGAGCCAATTTCCACTTTTTCAAATTTAGGGTCACTTGCCTGAGACTCTGAGCAGGTGAGGTGGGCACCCTCCAAAAATTTGTCCCGAGCATGGCATGGTTACCGCTAGGGGCAACAGTCTAACCATTGACGGTTTTAGGTATCCGTGAATAAGTTCTAAGGCGAGAGTGGAAATTATCCCGTATATGAAGTTAGCTACCCCCCTCCGAAATACCTTGTTCTTTATGTTAGACTTTGACTTTTCATTCCCAATTAAATAAAAAAATAAGTCCTATCATCTTGGAAGTTATTAATGTAGTTGTTAAGCAGAAAAATACTTCATCAAACTTTTATATCTTCGCTCAAGGTTGAATGGAGTTATGGCTAGGGGGATGAGTCCTAAAACCATCTGAATTCATTGTGAGGAGGAGTCATAAAACCCCCTGGAAGTCATTGAGGGGAGGAGTCATTGAACTCTCGGTAACTAATTAATTCATTAAACTTCCCAAAAAAAATCACACGGAATATCCTCACTTTTTGAACGAACACCATGTAAAGAAAAAATCAAATGGCTTAAAACAACAGAGCCCCCTCAAACCCCTTGAAGTCATTTTAAAAGGTATAACAATTATTTATTTAACAGAAATCCTCGCCTTCAATTGAACGGAAAAAATATAAGAATTATTTATTTAACAGAAATTCTCGCTTTTATGAACGAACACCATGTAAAGAAAAAATCACACTGGCTTAAAACAACAGAGTCCTTCAAACGGAACTTTGAAAATCAAGGGAATGTAAAAGTTACAAGGTAAACCACGGCCCTTTGGGAGCCTAGAGAACCTTTGAAGACCGGGGGGTTCCTTCGGGGTTGGGGTGGGGGGATCGGAGCCCTTTGGGGTTGTGGTAAGGGACCTCACGGCTAAACCACGACACAGCACTACTCATGTGGAACTCACATCACATTTAAATCAACCCCCTTGCACCTGAATCCTCCTTGGAACTGAACCCCTGTCTCAACGAAACCCCCGTGCACCGGGCGCCTTGTTAACTTAAACCTCAGGCACCTCCCCCCTCCCTGCAACCCCTCCCTCTCACAACACTTTTCAGCCATTTCTTTTTAAATTGACAATACTTTTCAAACGTTACTTATGTATTATACAGACCAAATCGGCGAGGTAAAGCTAGGTCAAGTCACAATGTCATTCTATCGTTACTTTTCAATTAAGCTATTGAATACTTTCTAGCAATGTCTCTTGTAAGCGTCAAATCTATTAAGTATCTGAGCTTATTCTTTGTATTGTTGATGCAAGCATCCCATACTTTAATTACCCGTGAGGCATTCTTAACCATCGCAATACCTTTACGCAAATATGTGTTCGCAAAAAATTCGCAAATCTCGTAAACTAAAAAAGTCTCGACCCCATTTAACTAATCCCCGTGTAACTGAATCCGCATGTAACTGAACCCTCGTGCAACTCAACTCCCTCAAAACACTTTTCAGCCATTTCTTGTTAATTTTTTTTATTTCTAAAATATTTAAAATTGACAACACTGTGCAAACCAAAACTCTTTTCTGTCATTTCTTGTTAAAATTATCCAATCGCTAATTACCCCTTTTTTTTCTCCACCTTCAAATGTTCCTTTAGTCATTGACCAGTTAAAACTAAGATGTAAATTGAGTAATCCTCTCGCAATAACAAACCAAACCAGATTATACCCACTTAACCAGATCAAAAAGGGCGGTCACACTAACTTGATTAGTAATTGGACTTTCAGTCCTACATTCACGGGTTTCTGCAAAGTGCTATGGGCTTCATTGAAAAAATACCAGTTAAAAAAAAAAAAATAAACATGTATCCATGAGTTTGACCTCCAAAAAATCGATGTCACAATAGAAAACCCGTCTCTTTGAAAGGGTGTAATGCCCCTGTAGAATAGAATTACCAGAAAAACCGGAAGGAACGTAAAGGCGGCTAATTCAAAAGATGGATACTACAAATACTTCATTTTACCTTAAATTTACAGGTCTTGATAAAGAGCATGCAATTCACGCCATCGCACACATAGGGACTAACAAGCATCTGTTTCTCTCTAATGTACAATTTTCTAATCTTGTTCTATAATAACAGTTAATTGAACTATAATTACTGTATCAAAATTCTGATTCGATGTGTTTTGGAAAATTATGAACAAGGAAGATTCTCCAGTTGCCTTCTATTCAATTTTGAAAATTAAAAGTAGCTAAAGAATTTAAATATTACAATCAAATGCCTCCTCTAAAGCCTCCTCTAAAGTTTAGATGGCCACCCCTTCTATAAATACCCCTAGAGTGTAGCTTTTATTTCAACAAAGCAAAAGTTACGGCCATTGTCTCTATAGTCCTTGGGGTTGTGAGAACTCTAAAGATCTTCTCTTAGTATTTTTTGGACAATTTTTGAACAAAATGTATGTATCAAAATTCATATCCGATAAATTTGGGGGAAAAGGGCTGTTGGGAACGGCCCTTTTAGCGGCCCTTGGGAACGGGCCGTTGAGGAACTACCCATCCCACTCCTATCCTTTTTTGAAATCATGTAACGGCCCTTGGGAAAAGGGCCGTTGGGAACGGCCCTTTTAAGGGCCGTTGGGAACGGCCCTTGTTGGGTAGTTTAATTCTGATTACTATGACTCTGAAAAGTGAGCGATATAACCTTATTTAATTACTCACACGACCCCCCTCATAAGTAAAACCACCCAACAAGTCCCTGCCCGTTGTTGTGGCACAGGAGTGCGACCGGATGATCCTGGCCCTGAGGGATGTGAGGGGGGGGGATCTATTCCTCCAATTAATTGCATGGTCAAGTTTCAACTTCGGCTGACAACCCTATCCTATAAACCAGGTAATGGCATGTGACGGGAGAGGAGTTCGAAGGGTAGGTACACTGCAATCTATCATTTTTCAAACCAAAATGAAAACACTTTAAATGTTTTTTCCACACCTAAAACCTAGCAGAGTAACTGTGTAAAAAATAGAGATGAGTAAATAATGCATTGTGACCGCGTCGCTCTTGACTTAGGTAGCACTATTGTCCTGCCTTTGGTTTCACCCGTTGTAGGTTTATTTTTTAGGGGAGAGGTAGGCATCATGTCTCTTGCGCCATCTGATTGGCCTATGATCTAAAGGCTAAAACTTACTCATACAAATTGTCTTGTTTTGGTTTAGGGGAGGGGGGGGTAGAGAGTGAGACTGAGAGTGGGGAAAAAAGAGTGGGAAAATTGCATATACCTTGACATTTTGGGTAAGAGACCTGTGTCTGATTATTAAAAAGCCCAGACTCTCTCAAGCAAAATGGAGAAAATAGAAATTACTTACTTACTTAGAATTAGGTCATCCCACACTAAATGGTACATAAGGTGGCAACGGTGCCTCTCCATGACGACTTCTCTTGGGCTTTTGACCAAAGTTCTTCGAGCGATGATTTCAAAAGCGCAGCATCCTTCTCAAGGCATTTGCTTAGTGTTACCTTCTGTTGCCCACGTCTTCTGATGCCAGAAGGAACACAACACCACACATCATGGAATAGGTAGCCCCTTTCTAGTCCATAAACTGATGATGTGTATCTTTTTGTTTCTATACAAAAGAAAAAATTATCTGAATTTCCGAATCCTCATTGTAGAAACTTATTAAACGCCAGTTCGGTTAGTGCAAACAAATGATAAAAATTGCAATTCTGGCTAAGAAATTTAGTTGAAATTAGGCAGTAAAGGCAAGACCGTAAAAAAAAGAAGAATTCAGAAACAATTTTACCACATGGGGCGCATTTGCCTTTCAGAAAGCTAGAGCTAAAATTCAATCTTTATTGACTGATTTTAGTACCAGAATCTAATATCCAAAATAGTTAAGCATTTTTTAACAGACAACATGAACTTTTTGGATTAAAATTTTCTTTTTTCATTTTTATGGCTCCTATTTTTAAAAAAAAAATACTTCTCTCAATTCCCTTTTATGCCATATAATTAAATAAAAGCGTAAATTTAAGAAGATCTAATAAATAAAAAAAAAAAAAAACACTTGAAAATATCTAAGGTGATATTATACATCACTTTCAGACTGATATCAAGAATTCTGTCCTTTGGTCAACGGAAAAGGGTGATTAAAGAACTAAAAAAGGAATGTTTATTCTATATACTTATATTAATATTTAGACTATAGAATACAAAACTCAGTAGCTGGTCGTTTATACGGCTGATATGTACATAATACTTTATTATATGATTGACTATAACAAAAGATTATGTATCCTGAAAGTTGTTTCATATTAACCTGTCATTAAATACGTAGCTTCATAGTATAATTTATTATGCAATGTTTCTATGTCATAACAATTATAAGCTTCAGAAAGATGCAAATTAGTGTCATTAAAGGATGTGAACCGAGTTAGAAGAACAATATGCTTTGTAGCTTTCAAGAATATTAATTAAAATGACAAGAAGAACCGAGTGAAAGAAACTAGACCAGCCGTAATAGCTGCAACTATCAATAAAATTGCAGGCTAATATCAATGTCTTAAAAGATTTTTTCATGAAACGGAAGCTAAATACATACATATAAGACAAAACTCTACTCGGTTAAATCCTATAACACTACCGGTTGTTATTTCATTTGCGTTTCCCTTCAGTAACTTCAAGTCAGTTTTTTCACATTTTTTTAATCAAATGGGGTATTTATATTTGACGTTGATTAAAACTAATTGTCAGAGAGTTGGAGAAACTAAGGTAAATATATACTAAAGGCATATAATGGACAGAATAATAAGTTTATCGTCACTAACAAATGTTATAAATATTATATTATCAGAATCGTTAGGTCCTTTTTGTAACGTGGGTGAATCAGTTCATTTTTGTAATAGTTCGTTTTTTGTAATTTGAAATGTTCCATATATTAAAAAAAGCGGGCGTAGAATTTAAGTGATTTCCATACTAGTAGAGTCCTAGGTTATACTTATGAGCCTTTATGGTCCTTCCTATGTGATTCTTTTCCTTTATGTTCCATCTTATGCTCATCCGGTGGTGTTTATTCCATCCTCTAATCTTTTGAGGGTTTATGGTCTATATTATGATATTTTGAGGGTGAATATTCATTCCTATGCTATTTTTGGGGTTTATGTTCTTCCATATACTATTCTGAGGGTTTATGTTACTTCCTATGCTATTGTAGTTGTTTACGTTAATTCCTATGCTATTTTGAAGGTTTACGTTCCTTCCTATGTTATTCTTGTCCTTTACGCTCCTTCAGATTCTAATCTGAGGGTTTTTGTTCCTTCCTCTTATATTATAAGGTTTTATGTTCCTTCCTTTGCTAATCTCAGGTTTTTAGGTCCTTCATATTCTATTTTGAGGGTTTAATTTCGATCCTATGCTATTCTGAGGGATTTTGTTTATTAATATTCTCTTCTGGGGGTTTATATTACTTCATATTCTATTTTGGGGTGTTAGATTCCATTCTATGTTATTTTGTTTGTGTATGTTCCTTCATATGCTAGTCTGAGGTCTTATGGTCCTTCCTAAGTTAGTCCCTTACGTAGTTTAACATGCAAATTTACGTCAACATCAATTTTAGGGAAGATTACGTTCCTTGGCACCTGTGAAGAAAAAGGGTTAAAGTGATTAGCACTTTAGGGCAGGGATTCCCCGCTGTTTTTTTTTTCGAAAACTAGAGATTGTCAAATTGCGTATTTAGGAATTGTTTTGATTGACATTTTTGCAAAAAGGGAAAAGGAATTCGCAAATTGGACACTATGAACGATATTAATTAATGTTTTGAATAATAGGAGTGTGATTGATTCTAATTAGTGATTGGATAATTTTTTAACATGAAATCTCTGAATAAAATATTTTTTGGGGGAGATGGGTTGATTGTTTACTGTATAATACACAAGTGATGTTTTGACAATGTTGTCAACTGTTGCCTGATTCCGTGTGTTTTTCTTTACTTAGTGCTCATTAAAAACGAATTTTTTTTGTTAAATAAGTAGTTCTTTTATCTTTTAAAAGAGCTTTACGGGGTTTGAGAGACTCTGTTGCCTGATTCCATGTGGTTTTTCTTTACCTGGTCTCCATTAATAACGAAATTTTTGTGTTATATAAGTAGTTCTTGTATCTTTTAAAAGAACTTTACGGGGTTTGAGAGACTCGGTTACCTGATTCCGTTTGGTTTTTCTTTACTTGGTCCCCATTAAAAACAAATTTTTTGTGTTAAATAAGCAGTTCTTGTATCTTTTAAAAGAACTTTACGGGGTTTGAGAGACTGTTGCTTGATTCCGTGTGGTTTTTCTTTGCTTGGTGCTCAATAAAAACGAAATGTTTGTGTTAAATAAGTAGTTCTTGTATCTTTTAAAAGAGCTTTACGGAGTTTGAGAGACTCGGTTGCCTGATTCCGTGTGGTTTTTCTTTACTTGGTGCCCATTAAAAACGAAATTATTGTCTTAAATAAGTATTTCTTGTATCTTTTAAAAGAGCTTAACGGAGTTTGAGAGACACTGTTGCCTGATTCCAAGTGGTTTTTCTTTAATTGGTGCCAATTAAAAAAGAAATTTTTGTTTTAAATAATTAGTTATTGTATCTTTTAAAAGAGCTTTACGGGGTTTGAGAGACTCTGTTGCCTGATTCCGTGTGGTTTTTCTTTTAATTGTTGCCAATTAAAAACGAAATTTTTGTGTTAAATAATTAGTTCTTGTATCTTTTAAAAGAGTTTTACGGGGTTTGAGAGACTCTGTTGCCTGATTCTATGTGGTTTTTCTTTACCTGGTGCCCATTAATAACGAAATTTTTGTGTGAAATAAGTAATTCTTGTACCTTTTAAAAGAGCTTTACGGGGTTTGAGAGACTCTGTTAACTGATTCCGTGTGGTTTTTCTTTACTTAGTGCCCATTAAAAACGAAATTTTTGTCTTAAATAAGTAGTTCTTGTATCTTTTAAAATAGTTTTACGGGGTTTGAGAGACTCTTTTGCCTGATTCCCTGTGGTTTTTATTTACCTAGTGCCCACTAATAACGAAATTTTTATGTTAAATAAGTAGTTCTTATATCTTTTAAAAGAGCTTTACGGGGTTTGAGAGACTCTCTTGCCTGATTTCATGTGGTTTTTCTTTACCTGGTGCCGATTAAAAATAAAATTTTTGTCTTGAATAAATAGTTCTTGTATCTTTTAGAAGAGCTTTATGGGGTTTGAAAGACTCGGTTGTCTGATTCCGTGTGTTTTTTTTTACTTGGTGCCCATTGAAAACAAAAATTTTGTGTTAAATAAGTAGTTCTTGTATCTTTTAAAAGAGCTTTAAGGGGTTTGAGAGACTCTGTTGCCCGATTCCGTGTGGTTTTTCTTTACTTGGTGCCCATGAAATCCGAAATTTTTGTGTTAAATAAGTAGTTCTTGTATCTTTTAAAAGAGCTTTACGGAGTTTGAGAGACTCGGTTGTCTGATTCCGTTTGGTTTTTCTTTATTTGGTGCCCATTAAAAACGAAATTTTTGTGTTAAATAAGTAGTTTTTGTATATTTTAAAAGAGCTTTAAGGGGTTGGAGAGACTCTGTTGCCTGAGTACGTTTGGTTTTTCTTTACTTGGTGCCCATTAAAAGCGAAATTTTTGTCCTAAATAAGTAGTTCTTGTATCTTTTAAAAGACCTTTAAGGGGTTTGATAAACTCGTTTGCCTGGTTCTGCGTGGTTTTTCTTTACTTGGTGCCCATTAAAAACGAAATTTTTGTGTTAAATAAGTAGTTCTTGTTTCTTTTAAAAGAGTTTTATGGGGTTCGAGAGACTCTGTTGCCTGATTCCATGTGGTTTTTCTTTACCTGGTGCCCATTAATAACGAAATTTTTGTTTTAAATAAGTAGTTCTTGTATCTTTTAAAAGAGCTTTACGGGGTTTGAGAGACCCGGTTGCCTGATTCCATGTGGTTTTCTTTACTTGGTGCCCATTAAAAACAAAATTTTTGTGTTAAATAAGTAGTTCTTGCATCTTTTAAAAGAGCTTTACGGGGTTTGAGAGACTCTGTTGCCTGATTCCGTGTGGTTTTTCTTTACTTGGTGCCCATGAAAACCGAAATTTTTGTGTTAAATAATTAGTTCTTGTATCTTTTAAAAGAGCTTTACGGAGTTTGAGAGACTCGGTTGTCTGATTCCGTGTGGTTTTTCTTATTTGGTGCCCATTAAAAACGAAATTTTTGTGTTAAATAAGTAGTTTTTGTATCTTTTAAAAGAGCTTTAAGGGGTTTGAGAGACTCAGTTGCCTGATTCCGTGTTGTTTTTCTTTAAATGGTGCCCATTAAAAGCGAAATTTTTGTCTTAAATAAGTAGTTCTTGTATCTTTTAAAAGAGCTTTACGGGGTTTGAGAAACTCTGTTGCCTGATTCTGCGTGGTTTTTCTTTAGTTGGTGCCCATTAAAAACGAAATTTTTGTGTTAAATAAATAGTTCTTGTATCTTTTAAAAGAGCTTTACGGGGTTTGAGAGACTCTGTTGCCTGATTCCATGTGGTTTTTCTTTACCTGGTGCCCATTAATAACGAAATTTTTGTGTTAAATAAGTAGTTCTTGTATCTTTTAAAAGAGCTTTACAGGGTTTGAGAGACTCTGTTGCCTGATTCCGTGTGGTTTTTCTTTTCTTGGTGCCCATTAAAAACGAAATTTCTGTCTTAAATAAGTAGTTCTTGTATCTTTTAAAAGAGCTTTACGGGGTTTGAGAGATTCGGTTGCCTAATTCCATTAGGTTTTTCTTTCCTTGGTGCCCTTTAAAACAAAATTTTTTTGTTAAATAATTATTTATTGCATATTTTAAAATATCTTTTAGGGGTTTGAGAGACTCGGTTGCCTGATTCCGTGTGGTTTTTCTTTACTTGGTTCACATTAAAAACGAAATTTTTGTGTTAAATAAGTAGTTCTTGTATCTTTTCAAAGAGCTTTACGGGGTTTGAGAGACTCTGTTGCGTGATTCCGTGTGGTTTTTCTTTACGTGGTGCTCAATAAAAACGAAATTTATGTGTTAAATAAGTAGTTGTTGTATCTTTTAAAAGAGCTTTACGGAGTTTGAGAGACTTGGTTGCCTGATTCCATGTGGTTTTTCTTTACTTGGTGCCCATTAAAAACGAAATTTTTGTGCTAAATAAGTAGTTTTTGTATCTGTTACAAGAGCTTTGAGAGACTCGGTTGAATTGTATTTTCCATAATTTTCTTACAAGAAACTAGAGTTTACGGCCAAAAACCCTTATTAGCTCAGATTTTATAGAAATACTTTTATTTTTCGATCCAAAAATAGACTAAAGTTTCAGATTTGAACCAGAGAATTGTATTTTCCATAATTTTCTTACATATTTGGAAATCATTAACGATAACAAACATGTTTTCGACCAGATGGGTTTTCGAAAGCACGTTAAGCATGGCGTGCGCTATTTTTTTTATCATGAACCCTTTAGAGGCCAATTTGATCAACTTGGAGAAAGTTCAAATAGAATCGTTACTTTTATTGATATTAGTGCGTAAACTACAAACTGACAAAAAATATCTAGAAGTTTTTTTTCTTATAGCCTTGACTTTGAAGACATTCCTTCATCTTAATTGGCTTTAGAAATATCATGCAAAATAAAGCTAGCCAAACCGTCGTTGCTTTGTCGAATTTTGAGCAAACAAAAGGATTGTAACACCTGATTGGCTCATTTGTATGCAATTTCAAGTCAGTGAAAAGAAGAAAACGTCTTTGAGTCACATTTAAAAAAAAGTAAATTCGATGTTTCTCTATGATTCAATCCCAACATCACCCTGATGTGATTGTTAAAAATGATTTCATGACATTATTTTAGTTTTTTTTCTTGTCCTAAACATTTTTTTTATAATGAACCCTTTTGAGATCAATTTGATCAACTTGGAAAAAGTTCAAATGGAATCGTTACTGATATTCATATTAGTGCGTAAGCTCCAAATTGACAAAAATATCCAGTACTTTTTGATTCAAACTATTACCTTGAGAATCGATGTTGTTAGAAGAATTTCAAAAGGATCGTTTATGAGTGCTGGTGTATCTGATGAAATAATTTAGGTCGTATGATCAATTTAGTAAGGACACTCGATATCCTAAAAGTGTCTAATTCAAACTTTTACCTTGAGCATCGATGTTGTTAGCAGAATTTCAAAAGGATTGCTTATGAGTGCTGGCGTATCTGATGAAGTAATTTAGGTCGTATGATAAATTTTTTTTTTTTTTTAATGCAGTAGTTTTTAGTAAGAACACTCAATATCCTAAAAGTGTTTGATTAAAACTTTAATGGAGTAGTTTTTTTTAGTAAGGACACTCGATATCCTAAAAGTGTTTGATTAAAACTTTTACCTTGGGAAACGATGTTGTTAGAAGAATTTCAGAAGGATCATTTATGAGTGCTGGCGTATCTGATGAAATAATTTAGGTCGTATGATAAAATTAGTAAGAATACTTGATATACTAAAAGTGTCTGATTCAAAATTTTACCTTAAGCATCGATGTTGTTAGCAGAATTTCAAAAGGATTGCTTATGAGTGTTGGCGTATCTGATGATATAGCCTTGACTTTGAAGACATTTCTTCATCTTAAATGGCATTAGAAATATCATGTAAAATAAAATTAGCCAAACCGTCGTTGCTTTGACGAATTTTGAGCAAACAAAAGGATTGTAACACCTGATTGGCTCGTTTGTATGCAATTTCAAGCCTGTAACAGGAAAGAAACGTCTTTGAGTCACATTAAAAAAAAAAGTAAATTCGATGTTTCTCTATGATTCAATCCCAACGTCCCCCTGCTCTGATTGTTGAAAATGATTTCATGACATTATTTTAGTTTTTTTTTCTTGGCCCAAACTATTTTTTATCATGAACCCTTTAGAGATAAATTTGATCAACTTGGAGAAAGTTCAAATAGAATCGTTACTGATATTGATATTAGTGCGTAAACTACAAATTGAAAAAAATATCCAAAACTTTTTGATTCAAACTATTACCTTGAGAATCGATGTTGTTAGAAGAATTTCAAAAGGATCATTTATGAGTGCTGGTGTATCTGATGAAATAATTTAAGTCGGTTGATCAATTTAGTAAGGATACTCGATATCCTAAAAGTGTCTGATTCAAACTTTTACCTTGAGCATCGATGTTGTTAGCAGAATTTCAAAAGGATCGTTTATGAGTGCTGGCATATTTGATGAAGTATTTTAGGTCGTATGATAAATTTTTTATTTTTTTTAATGCAGTAATTTTTTTTAGTAAGAAAACTCGATATCCTAAAAGTTTCTGGTTCAAACTATTACCTTGAGAATCGATGTTGTTAGAAGAATTTCAAAAGGATCATTTATGAGTGCTGGTGTATCTGATGAAATAATTTAGGTCGGATGATCAATTTAGTAAGGATACTCGAGATCCTAAAAGTGTCTGATTCAAACTTTTACCTTGAGCATCGATGTTGTTAGCAGAATTTCAAAAGGATCGTTTATGAGTGCTGGCGTATCTGTATAGTATTTTAGGTCGTATGATAAATTTTTTTTTAATGCAGTAATTTTTTTTTTAGTAAGGACACTCGATATCCTAAAAGTGTCTGGTTCAAACTTTTACCTTGAGAATCGATGTTGTTAGAAGAATTTCAAAAGGATCGTTTATGAGTGCTGGCGTATCTGATGAAATAATTTAGGTCGTATGATCAATTTAGTAAGGACACTGTGTGTGTGTGTGTGTGTGTGTGTGTGTGTGTGTGTGTGTGTGTGTGTGTGTGTGTGTGTGTGTGTGTGTGTGTGTGTGTGTGTGTGTGTGTGTGTGTGTGTGTGTGTGTGTGTGTGTGTGTGTGTGTGTGTGTGTGTGTGTGTGTGTGTGTGTGTGTGTGTGTGTGTGTGTGTGTGTGTGTGTGTGTGTGTGTGTGTGTGTGTGTGTGTGTGTGTGTGTGTGTGTGTGTGTGTGTGTGTGTGTGTGTGTGTGTGTGTGTGTGTGTGTGTGTGTGTGTGTGTGTGTGTGTGTGTGTGTGTGTGTGTGTGTGTGTGTGTGTGTGTGTGTGTGTGTGTGTGTGTGTGTGTGTGTGTGTGTGTGTGTGTGTGTGTGTGTGTGTGTGTGTGTGTGTGTGTGTGTGTGTGTGTGTGTGTGTGTGTGTGTGTGTGTGTGTGTGTGTGTGTGTGTGTGTGTGTGTGTGTGTGTGTGTGTGTGTGTGTGTGTCGTCTCTCGTGTGTGTGTGTGTCTTCTCTCTCTCGTGTGTGCGTGTGTGTGTGTATGTCGTTTTTGTTCTTGTGTCATCTCTCTGCTTGTTTCGTATGTCTGTCTGTGTGTGTATGTGTGTTGTCTCTGTGTGTGTACTTCAAATAATAAATTGGGTTTATGAAGAACATTAAGAAAAAAAAAGTTGTAAAATAAATTTGTGGTGAAAAGTAGATGAAATTCAACATATAAAAATGGTTTTAGGAGGGGAATTATGAAAAGAACTTGTTCTGAAATGCATTTGAAAAGTATTGCTTGGTGTTGAAGCATTCAAAAAGCAGTATAGTAAAGTTGTGGGTGAAAAGGATGGGTACTTCAACTTGTAAAATGGGTTTAGGATGGACATTAAGAAAAGAAATTGTTGTGAAATGCCATTTGAGAAGTATTGCTTTATGTTTGATCATTCAAAACGGCAGTATAGTAAATTTATTGTGAAATTGAAGAGTACTTCAATTTGAAAAATTGGTTTAGGAAGGACATTAAGAAAAGAAAGTGTTCTGAAAGGCCTGTTGAAAAGTATTGCTTGGTGTTGGAGCATTCAAAAAGCTGTAAAGTAAAGTTGTGAGTGAAAAGGATGAGTACTTCAATTTGTAGAATGGGTTTAGGGCAGTTATTATGAAAAGAATTTGTTCTGAAATGCCTTTTGAAAAGTATTGATTGGTGTTGAGCACTCACAAAGCTGTAAAGTAAAGTTGTGGGTGAAAAGGATGGGTACTTCAACTTTTAAAATGGGTTTAGTATGGACAATAAGAAAAGAAATTGTTGTTAAATGCCCTTTGAGAAGTATTGCTTTATGTTGGAGCATTCAAAAAAGCAGTATATTAAAGTTATGGTGAAATTGAAGTGTACTTCAATTTGAAAAATTGGTTTAGGAAGGACATTAAGAAAAGAAATTGTTATGAAAGTTCCTTTGAAAAGTATTTCTGGGTCTTTTCGCATTCAAAAAGTTGTAGAGTAAAGTTGTGAATGAAAAGGATGGGTACTTCAATTTGTAGAATGGGTTTAGGACGGTCACTAAGAAAAGAACTTGTTCTGAAATGCCTTTTGAAAAGTATTGCTTTTTGTGGAGCATTCACAAAGCTGTAAAGTAAATCTGTGGGTGAAAAGGATGGGAGCTTCCACTTGCAAAATGGATATAGGATGGAAATTAAGAAAACAATTTGTTCTGAAATGACCTTTGAAAAGTCTCGCTTGGTGTTGGAGCATTCAAAAAGCTGTAAAGTAAAGTTGTGGGTGTAAAGAATGGGTACTTCAACTTGTAAAATTGGTTTAGGAATGACATTAAGAAAAGTACTTGTTCTGAAATGCCTTTTGAAAAGTAGTGCTTGGTGTTGGGCATTCAAAAAGCTTTAAAGTAAAGTTGTGTGTGAAAAGGATGGGTACTTCAACTTGTAAAATGGGTTTTGGAATGACATTAGGAAAAGAAATTCTTCTGAAATGCCCTTTGAAAAGTATTGCTTGGTGTTGGAGCATTCAAAAAGCTGTAAAGTAAAGTTGTGTGTAAAAAGGATGGGTACTTTACATTGTAAAATGGGTTTTGAATGTAAATTATTAAATGAGCTTTTTATTAAAGACCTTTTAAAAGTATTGCTTTGTGTTGGTTCATTCAATAAATCGATAAAGTAAAGTTGTTGGGGAAAAGGTTGGGTACTTCAACTTGTAAAATCGTTATAGAAATGACATTAAGAAAAGAAATTGTTGTAAAAAGCCATATGAAAAGTATTGATGGGTCTAGGGGCATTCCAAAAGGTGGTATAGTAAATTAGTGGGGAAAAGATAACTACTTAAACTTTTAAAATCGGCTTAGGAAGAAAATTACATAAAGAACTTGTGCTGAAAAGATATAATAAAGCCTTTTGAAAAGTAATGCTTAATGTTGGGTTATTCGAAAAATATTATAGTTAAGTTGTGGTGAAAAGGATGTGTACTTCAACTTGTAAAATGTGTGTAGGATGGACATTAAGAAAAGAAATTGTTCTGAAATGCCTTTTGAAAAGTATTGCTTGGTGTTGGGGCATTCAAAAAAGTTTGAAGTTCTGGGTGACAAAGATGGGTACTTCAACTTGTAAAATGGGATTAGGAGGGACATTAAGAAAAAAAAGTTGTAAAGTAAAGTTGTGGTGAAAAGGATAGGTACTTCAACATGTAAAAATGGTTTCAGGAGTGACATTAAGAAAAGACCTTGATTTGAAAAGCATTTTAAAAGTAGTTATTGGTGTTGAAGCATTAATAAAGTTGGATAGTAAATTAGGGGGTGAACAGGATGGTTAATTCAAATAGTAATATTGGATTTGCAGGGACATTATGAAAATAACTTTCCCTGTTATGAAGGATGAAAGGTATCGATTGGTTTGGTGTTATACAAGAGCTTTACAGCATAGTGGAAGTTGTCAAGGACGGGTACGTCAATTTTTAAAATGGGTTTAGGAATGACATTAAGAAAAGAAATTGTTGTGAAATGCCATTTGAGAAGTATTGCTTGATGTTGGAGCTTTCAAGAAAGCATTATATTAACGTTATGGTGAAAAGAATGCTGAATTTTATTTGTAAATTTGTCTTAAGATTTAAAATAAGAAAATAACTGTTTCTGAAATACATTTTGAAAAGTATTGCTAGTTGTTAAGGATTCAAAAAGCTGCAAATTAAATCTGTGGATGAAAAGTGTGGGAGCTTCCACTTGCAAAATGGGCTTAGGATGGAAATTATGAAAAGAAGTTGTTATGAAATGCCCTTTGAAAATTATTGCTTGGTGTTGGAGCATTCAAAAAGCTGTAAAGTAAAGTTGTGGGTGTAAAGAATGGGTACTTAAACTTTTAAAATGGTCTTAGGAATTATATTAGGTAAATAACTGGATCTTAATGGCCTTTTGAAAAGAATTGCCTGGTGTTGGCATTCAAAAAGCTGTAAATTAAAGTTGTGTGTGTAAAGGATTGGTACTTCAACTTTTAAAATGGGCTAATGATTGACATTATGAAAATAACTGGTTATTAAATTCATTTTTAAAAGTTTCGATTGGTTTTGGGCATGCAAAAAGCTGTAAAGTTGTGTGTTTAAAGTATGTGTACTTCAACTTGTAAAATGGGTTTAGGAAGGACATTAAGAAAAGAAATTGTTCTGAAATGCCCTTTGAAAAGTATTACTTTGTGTTGGAGCATTCAAAAAGCTGTAAAGTAAAGTTGCGTGTAAAAAGGATGGGTGCTTTAATGTGTAAAATTGGTTTTGGATGGACAATAGGAAAATAAATGGTTCTTAATTGCATTTAAAAAGTTTTTATTTGTGTTGGAGAATTCAAAAAGCTGTAAAGTTGTTTGAGAAAAAGATGGGTACTTCAACATTTAAACTGGGTATCGGAATGACATTAAGAAAATAACTGGTTCTGAAATGCCTTTAAAAGTATTGCCTGGTGTTGGAGCATTCAAAAAGCTGTAAAGTAAAGTTGTGGGTGAAAAGGATGGGTACTTCAACTTGTAAAATAGGTTTAGGAAGGACATTAAGAAAAGAACTTGTTCTGAAATGCCATTTGAAAAGTATTGCTTGGTGTCGGAGCATTCAAAAAGCTGTAAACTAAAGTTGGGGGTGAAAAGGATGGGTACTTCAACTTTTAAAATATGTTTAGGAAGGACATTAAGAAAAGAACTTGTTCTGAAATGCCATTTGAAAAGTATTGCTTGTGTTGGGCATTCAAAAAGCTGTAAAGTAAAGTTGTGTATGAAAAGGATGGGAACTTCAACTTGTAAAATGGGTTTAGGATGGAAATTATGAAAAGAACTTGTTCTGAAATGCCCTTTGAAAAGTGTTGCTTGATGTTGGAGCATTCAAAAAGCTGTAAAGTAAAGTTGTGTGTGAAAAGGATGGGTACTTCAACTTGTAAAATGGGTTTAGGAAGGCCATTATGAAAAGAACTTGTTCTGAAATGCCATTTGAAAAGTATTGCTTGTGGTTGGGCATTTAAAAAGCTGTTATTGCTTGGTGTTAGAGCATTCAAAAAGCTGTAAAGTAAAATTGTGTGTAAAAAGGATGTGTACTTCAACTTGTAAATTGTGTTTAGTAAGTATATTAAGAAAAAAACTGTTTCTGAAAGGCCATTTAAAATTATTTGTCGGGATTTGATCATTCGAAAAGGAGGAAAATTAAAGTTTTGGGTAAAAAGGAGTTGTCCTATAAATTGTAAATTGGGTTCAGGAAGGTTACAAAGAAAAGAAACTGTTCTGAAATGCCTTTTGAAAAGTATTGCTTGGTGTTGAAGCATTCAAAAAGCTGTAAAGTAAATTTGTGGTTTAAAAAGATGGGTACTTAAACTTCTAAAATGGATTTAGGATGTTAAGAAATAAACCAACTGGTTATTAAATGAAATTAAAAATTATTTCATTTTGTTGGAGAATTAAAAAAGCTGTAAAGTAAAGTTGCGTTTGAAAAGGATGGGTACTTCAACGTGTAAAATGGGTTAAGGAAGGACATTAAGAAAAGAACTTGTTCTGAAATGCCCTTTGAAAAGTATTGTTGGTGTTGGAGCATTCAAAAACCTGTAAAGTAAAGTTGTGTGTGAAAAGGATGGGAACTTCAACTTGTAAAATGGGTTTAGGATGGACTTTATGAAAAGAAATTGTTCTGAAATGCCCTTTGAAAAGTATTGCTTGGTGTTGGAGCATTCAAAAAGCTGTAAAGTAAAGTTGTGTGTGAAAAGGAATGGTACTTTAACTTGTAAAATGGGTTTAGGAATGCCTTTATGAAATTAACGGGTTCTTAAATGCCTTTGAAAAGTATTGCTTGGTGTTGGAGCATTCAAAAAGCTTTAAAGTAAAGTTTTGTTTGAAAAGGATGGGTACTTCAACTTGTAAAATGGGGTTAGGAAGGACATTAAGAAAAGAAATTGTTCTGAAATGCCCTTTGAAAAGTATTGCTGGGTGTTGGAGCATTCAAAAAGCTTTAAAGTAAAGTTGTGTGTAATAGGGATGGGTACTTTAACTGGTAAAATGGTTTTAGGAGGGATTTTAAGAAAATAACTTGTTCTGATATGCCTTTTAAAAGTATTTCTTGGTGTTTGATTATTCTAAAAGGTAGTATATTAAAGTTGTTTGTGCAAAGGATGTCTACTTTAACTTGTTAAATGGGTTTAGGACCGACATTAAGAAAATAGCTTGTTCTTAAAGGATATAATATAGCCTTAAAAAAGTATTAAAAATTGGGGGCGCAGGGATCTTGGGGAAAAGAGGGGGCGTTTGGGGCACGGGGGTACCTTTGAGCCCGAGGGTTTTCCTGGGGATGGGCGTTAGGTGGAGCGGAGCCCTTGGGATGTGCGGTCGAGGACATCACGACACTGTTCAAATGGAGCTTGTGTATTATAACAATCACAGAGTTTCACCCTCAAATCCTCTTCTAAAACATGTTCTAAAATCATCTTTTAAAATGTTTCTAACTGTTTCACCGAAATAAGTTCCTAAAATGTCTAAAACAGTTTCGCCCAAAAAAACCCGAAACGTAATTTCTGCGTGTTCCGTTTGTTTTTGGCATCCTTGTGCGGTCACATTTCGAATTACTTGGAAACTCTTTCTCGTGTTAATCTCCTCATTACTAAGATCAAAACATTTGTTTTGAAACAATTCTCCTTTCATGACAAATCAATCATCCTTTACTTAATCTGTAAGGCATTAAAAAATTTCCCCCGGAAACAATTTGGTGAGACAAACTCCAAAGATATTAATAAACGTGACGTCATCTGTCAGGCATTAATAAGCTTCGTCCCTGAAACAATTCTCCAAGAAATATCCATCAAAGTGATAAAAGTCCTGTTTTTTTCATTCTTATTGTCAAAAAACAAAAAACATACATAAATAACTTTTGAAATCTTATACAAAAATAAATTAAATTGACGGACAAAAATAACATTTAATAAAAAATCAATAATTTTTATAAAAAACATGTTTTTTTCAATTTAGAAAATTTAATTTTTTTAATTATAATTGATAAAACAATACACACCTTGTTAAGCTCACGAGTCTTACCCCACTATCTACTCATAATTAAGTGACAATACTTTTCACACGTGATAATGGAAAATCTTTTTATATTTTCTAATGGATTTCCTTAGAAACGCATATAATAATTATTGTAAGAAGAACGGAATACAGAAGATTAGAAGAAAATCAGTTTTAAGGGTTCGGGTCCCATTACATTTCATCTCAAGATCTTCTGTTATTGATAACCTTAAAACGTACACCGATGATCAAAACTTAAAATATACTGTAAAAAACCACAAAAACAAACAAACAAAAAAAAAAAAACAAACACAAAAGGTGATTTAAACGACGATTAAAGCTGTTTTGCATTGAAAATTTTTTGCCGAGGTTTTTTCAGCAAAATTCAGAAACTTTATCCATTATCGTTTGTACAAAGTTAATGCTGCAAAATTCTGTCCCATTAAAATTTTCATAGCAAGTTATTCATAATGTTTGTTAACATTCTCTACATTTTTCCCTCTTTTTTTCCTCTTATGGGCTCTTTGGCTAGATAGAGGAGATAATCTTCAGTTTCAGTGGGGTTGAAAGGGGAAATGCAACTTCAAATTTTGTGTTTGACAAAAATTAAAAACAAGGTTTCTCAGTTCCTCACAAAACAGTAAACGCTACAGCTTTTTCCTTTAGAGAAGTGAAAACTGGTTAATTAAAAGGTGATAAATTATATGCGTAGCTCTCTGCGAAAATTTCTCAGTAATTTTTCTAAGAAAAACATACAAATAAAAAATGGCTAAGAACAGTTAATTTTCAACTTGCAAATTATATGGACTTTGACAGTATGTAACCACAAGCTTGACTTAATTTGGTTAGTGGCATGTAGCTTATTTTAAGCTTATTTTTCAGCTTCCAGCTTTGGATTTTCTTGGCCCAATTATCATCCAGACGACAGATTTTCGAGCTTTTAAATTAGTTGGAAGCTGAAAATTCTTTGAATCGAATTTCTGTTTGATAAAATTTTATAAGTTGCCCATAGCATGTTTCCACTTGATTCTTCAACTTCCAAGTTGGATTTTCCTTAAATCAACTTCCAACTGGACAACTGATTTTCCAAGTTTCAACTTAATTGAAACTTACATAACAATTCACCATTGAGATTTCGTATATAACGGGCATGCAATGTGATTCAATTATGAGAAAGTATTGTGACACAATGGATAGAACATATGAAATTATTGATGAACTTGAAGCATTGGCAGCCGCAATTTTCCATTTAATTAAATTTTGTTTTTAAAAACTAATTTTTCATGTAAATACTCCATTTTATTAATATAACAATTAAATTTTTTGCTTTACCCCAAATCCCCCCCCCCCCCAAACCAGATAAACATCATTATAATTAATGGAAAACATAAAATATATTCTTTTACCCTAACCCCCTCCCACCATTGTTTTACAATCAAATTCTCGCAAAAAAAAATAATTATCCTTCCTTCTATATTTCCAGCTAAAGTGACCGCTGACTTCTGTCAATTTTTAGTGAAAATGCCGTTCTGTTTTGACACAAGACTCCAGTGCGTGGCTAAAATTAGCTGTCACCTCTTTTTAAAGCACTTCCTGTAAAAGGTTTCTCAGATCAAAATGGGGTGTTTTTCTCCTGTCAAATTAAAGCGGTTTCATGCAGACAATTGCAATTTATTAAGCGCAGGCATATACAATCTCTTTTTGGAGAACCGGTGAAATCTCGTTATTTTCAAATTAAGATCTAACAATATATTTAGGACATTGGCGAAAGGGGGAGGGGGCCATGCCTCAATTCTATCGCCATCATTGTAAGGTGAAAACAAACTGTTTCTTCGCGTGAAAAGTAAGGGGGGTGAGTTTATGAAAAAGATACATTGATTTATTATGCGTAAATTGAATAGCATTTTTACCATATCTTTCGGTGGAGGGAGGGGGTATTTTCCCATGTCTTTTCTCAGGGATATTTTCCGTGGGGGTTATTTTCCGTGGGC